>NW_020665065.1:3990812-4101020 GCF_002925995.2 Terrapene triunguis | reverse complement strand
GCCTTGCAATCAGTATTCAAAGTTGAATTTCCCCAAGATTTTCTGCAAATCTGCACTTGGAGCATTTCATAACAATGATGGCTATGTGTGTGCGCTTCTTCAAATTTAGAATGATAATAAAGATGTGCCATTGTTGTTCTGAGGGATGTGCCAACCAAGAGAGCAAACAATTAGAAGGGCTTAGATGCCGTGGGCCAGCTTTCAAAAGTGACTGGTGAGTTTTGGGTGCCTTGGTTATTGGGTGCTCAGCTTGAGACTCCTTAAAAGAGGAGTGGTTGTTAAGAGTTTTGAGCACCCACGCTCTGAAAATCAGAGCCTTTATCTAGGTTGGGGACCAAAATGGAGGTGCTTGGAACACCTGATCTCTTTTGAAAATATCAGCCCATAAGCCTGTCGTCCATTCGTAATAATGGAATAATAATTACCACAAGGAGACAGTGAAATGGACACTCCTTAGTGGATTCTTCTACTACCCTAAGGCTACTGGTAACATTAAAAGTGCATAGTACTTTTTCCCCCTACTTCCAAAGATGGCAGTGCTAGCTATACTATATGTTCACTTTCCTTGTTATACATTGCCCCATTTTAATCAACATTATGGCTAGAATGCGGCCTACCTCTGTGTGGGTGCACAAGTGGGGTGTGTGGGAGGCAAAATCAGCTTTCCACCATACACCCCCATCTGCAATCCTGCTGGAGAGTGCAGGCCCTGCTAGCACCCTAATGGGAACAGGGGAAGGATGATGCTATAACCCTACAGCATCTGTACCAGTCAACTAAGCAGCTCTGCTGGAGAAAGAAACACATGTTGTACTCCCTAGCAAGGGGATGATGGAGCTACCATTCCAGGGTACGATCCCCAGAAGGAATCCTGGTGGAGTCCAAGTCAGCACAGATCCTCAAGTGGCTGCAACATGGTCTTACAAGCATGACTGACAGCAAAAGCCAGAATCTATCTATGCCTTAGAATCTATCCTGATGCCAGACTCTCTCCCGGGGCGGGTAGGCAGTTAATTGTAAGCTTAGGGTCCAGATTTTTAAAACCCAACCACATTTTTTGAAGACACAATTTTGCACTCATAATTGTGCGTGCAGTTAATATCATTTGGATGTCTTGCTGTCTGAAATATGGGCTCGGCTACAGAGCTCCTCACCTGAATGACATCAACAATTATTATTTGCAGGAGCAAAAGCAGGTTGAACAGAGCCCCCTTCAAAACTTAAGTCCTAATTGCATAAATACAGTCTTTATAGTAACAGACTCCTGTGGACAGACAGTGACCTGTTGTAGGTTTCCTAGGAACTCCATGATGGACAGACCAGTAGCCAGCCAACACCCTTGATTCTCTGTCATCCTGTATCAGTTTTATCTTGCCATTGGGGCTGTGTTTCTATGTTCTGCTGTTTTCTTTACCCTTTATTGTAAGACAAGAACAAAGGGGCATTCAGTGAAATTAGGCAACAACTTTAAAACTGCTCAGAAGATTTCTGTGGCTTGATCTGGGACAGCCCAGCCACTGGGTTCCATGTCCTCATTCAGTGTGGGATGACCATTCACCATCCAGGATTTTCCTGCTGGAAGGGCCTCCTGCGTCACTCAGAGCAACGCACCGGAGGGTAACTGCAAGGGTGCATCTGGTGCTGCGTGTCTCATGGCAAAAGAAGGTGAAAGAAAAAGAACTTGCCCTCCCCCCTGCGTATGCTTCTTCCAGTAGGCCTTTCTCCTGGGGTCTTAGGCAGGTTTTCAATGCTCATTGATTGAAATCTCCCCTTCTTCAGAAGCGTGGAAACACCAGTCCCTAGTGGGTGGTCAGCAGTGGGCATTGAACCCTAAGATATCTGGTTCTATAAGCTGCCACTGCCTGAGCTAAAAGACCCCACTCTGCTAGGCAAGGATGTAGGTGGCACAGCCAAGACAAGAAGAGGACAGAGTGGGTGTGAGTTACCAATGGCCAGGGCCGGCTCTAGGCACCAGCGTTTCAAGCATGTGCTTGGGGCGGCACTTTTCAAGGTGGCACTCCAGCTTTTTTTCTTTTTGCTTCGGCGGCGGCACTCTGGCCCCTTTTTTTTTTTTTTTTTTTTTTTTTGCTTGGGGCGGCAAAAAACCTGGAGCCGGCCCTGCCAATGGCAGCAATTGAAGCCAACCACTCTGCTCAGCGGGAGAGATGCTCACCTGCAGGGAAGGCGATGGTGGAAGAAGGCAGCGATGGAGGTCTCTGGGGCTTTGAGACGGCAACTGTCCTGCCCAGCTTGCATGAAGGGGAAGGAAGCTGCCTGTGGGGGAAAAAATTCTTCCCGAGGCAGCCTGGAAAGCCAGGGAAGAGCCATCAAGGGTTCTGCAAGTTAAGGGCTCTCGTTCAGCCCATCCCTTCATTTTCTCTGCCCAGGAAGATTGGGAGTGGAGCAGTGAGTGGTTACTGGCTGCCATGTTTACCAGGAGGCTGTAACCTCTCCTCCTATGAGTTACCTAAAAAGCCTTTGAGGAGCGCCTCAGGGGGAATTCCTCTCAGGCTTTTTCCAGTGTTCCCAGAGACTTACTTGGGGCAAATGCAAAAAGTCTATTCAGGGAAAAGATCTCTATGTTGCCTGCTCTGCCCTTCCCCTCTTGAGTTTTAATGAGCCCTTTGGTGAGAGGTGGGTCAGAGGAACCAAAACACCTCCGCTCCTAACAAAGAGCCATATAGGCATCATGCATTATGCCCCATCCCTATTCCAGGTGCTTGGGAGAGTGAAAAGTATGCTCGCTTAGTGGTAAATATACCATGTGGTACCGTTACAGGTTTACTATAGTGATCTATAGTGATGCTCTAAAGATTAACATCTGGCCACTTACCTTAGCTTTTCTTTACTTAGCCTGCACTTAAGTGCAATTTGTCAATTCCTTGGATTTAGCAGACTTGTAAAATAGATACATAGTTAGGATGTAAAAGAGCAGGATTGTACAGGCAGAAGCATTCCAGATAAACCCAGCCATATAGCATTATGGTTTTCAGTACCCTAAATGCAAATTAATTCCCACCTGTAGAAGGTATCAACAGCCCATGCAGAAACAGAAACTAAGTTCACTTTAGACCTTCTAAATTCCTATCTCAAGAAAATGCATTGAAATTGCCACCCACTCTCAGTCTGGCTGATTAAATAAAATATTGACCCTTTCCAAACACAATATTATCATTCCAAGCATAATATTATCCAGTAGTGTCTGAGATTGTTTCTACAGCTCTTAAAAATGAATTCACCTGGCACCCCCTATCTACTCAGATAAAGAAACAACATTGTGTGCTTTTTAAATAGGAAACTGATTACGCAATGGCTAAAGTTAAACCATAGAATAATTCTTTAACCTTTCTTCATAGTGAATATCATTTGCCTAATATTACTTCCGAATAAAGGAAGAAAAAAATGCTCTTTTCCGTCCCTCCATTGTTACTTTTCCCTGTACAAAACCATTACTATTGGGAACCGTTCTTCACATACCAATTTTAAAAAAAAGTATCCTGTTTTTGATCTGCAGTGAGTCTTGGCGACAAGTGGCGAAACAATGGCATACACAATAGCACAAACCGTTCCTGTAACAAACATAGATTGCACCAAGAAGTAAACACACAGATTAAAATTCACCCCCTGCAGAGTCAGCACAAAGCTATGTCCCAACTTAAATCCACTTAAACCATATTTTAAGAGATTCAATGAAACTTAAGTGGTGCACTGACTTTCCACAGGCCTTCTACCCAGGGGAAAAATTCACCTGTAGTGAATATACTGGCCACAATTCTTCATTTTCATTTTTGTTTTTTCCCCTCAAACCCACTTGGCTTAGAGGGCTCCAACTGAGGCTCTGAGCATCTGCTTTTCTGTGGGACCAGCCTTACATTTCTTTCCCAGTTCTTCTCATGTATTAATAGGAGTCATTTTTCTTACTACATCACATGGACTGACTACAACCTTGTCATGTTAAAGTAACAGTTGCACCATACTGCTGATGGATATCAAACTGACATATCCCATCCTTTCTGTCAGGGTGCCAGGTAGGGACACATTCCCAGACAGCCAAAACTCCCCCAGACAGTACCAGCTATTGGAAAGGCTGCTCTGACTTGCTTGTATCCATTCTTTTCACTGTGCGAGCAGATAAACTAAGCTGCTAAATCAGACAGTGCATTTCCCAATTTAGATTTTTGGGAGCAATGAACATTGCATATTGGCTTTCTTTTCCTTAATGGGTGATTCATGATCAAAAATCTACATTTAAGCAAATCTCAGCTGTGGTATGTATTTATTTAGGAAAGGTTGTTTTGCACTGCTACATTTACATGGAAGGTCATTATTTTTGATATAGTTAAAATCAGTATTAGATATAGATACAATTTATTGAATTGGGTTTTGGGGACATACTATTTACAGTCAATGGCAAATTTATTTTTATTTGTGCATGTGTTTACATGCTAACTTTGAAACATCTAGATGACTATTAGTAAGCTTGACAAAGTTTGTATTATTTGTGCAGAGAAAAGACTTGGCTTCTTAGCGACCATGTAAAAGACAAAAGCATGCTATCCTAACATAAGAACAATATATTGCATTATAAACATGCCCTTTGAACATGGTAAAGTAGTTCAAAATAACTTTCTTTTTTTTTTAATTCAGGCTGCAAGCAGAATAATGAAGTAAGCTCAAATCTCATCCATTCTCACTCAAATTCTTGGAGTCTGACTATATAATCATTACATTTACATAAGTAGAGAGGTTACATCATTCAGGAAAGGAGATGGCAGAAGCCAAAGCAAGCACAAATTAGACTATTGGCTCTTCTCCCTTGCTTGAGGCCATGAGAAGAAACTCTGCTAATGGATACATGTTCTCCTAGTTTTATTAGTTTACAACTGGTAACTAGGGAAGGTGTTGTGATGGGAGGATTAAATGGTATTGTTAGCCTCAAAGGTTTCATTCTTAATTGATGCCTTCCTATTTGACAAGGCTTTGTCACATGAAGAGTGACTTTTTGACCTCACTGGTGAACTCATTGTGCCGCTCATTGTATGGAACTGAACTGGTGTTGCTTGCCATTGATATCCCGGTCTGAAATCGAAGTATTTGCTGGTTAATCTCTGCTGATGAAGGGGGGAACAGCACTCGGTTTCTTAATTTTACATGCTATTGATGAGTTATTAACCTGTATTCAATTATTCTTACCAAGCATGAATAAAAGTGAACTATGATGTCTGTAACTGCCTTGGTGCAAAAATATTCAATATAAAAAGGTACCTCCCTCCAGCCCCATCTCTCTCCCATATAATGAGCCTACTCACATGCACACCAGGAAGCTATGTTTTGACGTTCTGAGAACGATAGCACATCATTCAAAATATCTTTTGGATATTGTACTGCTTTTAGAAGAGTTCTTCCACAAAGGACCTGGAAAACCATGGCCCAGTGTGGGTGATGAATGCATTCCTCCAAAGGACATGCCTGTGCTTGGAGATATTTATGTGTGCTTGAACTTGTGCACCTTACAACTGACGCCTAGGGAGCACAGTTTAGAGGTTAGATCAGAGGATTGGGAATCGGGAGCACCTTCCATGCTACTGAGCGATCAGGCAAGCCATTTAACTAGCAGTATATGATACATACACAGATACTCACACACCCAATCACTTTATATCAGATTATTGTGGGGATTAGTAGATTTAGATCCCAAAACCATTTTAACACTTCTCTTCTTGGTTGAGGTGGATATTTTGAAGGTACTTTGGGGGAGTAGGTCAGATTAGATATTACAATATGAGTTCATCTCCCCAAAGAGATGAGATGTGTGAGGTAATATCTTTTATTGGACCAACTTCTGTTGGTGAGAGAGACAAGCTTTCAGGATTCAGGTCTGTTTAAGCTCAAAAGCTTGTCTCTCTCAGCAGCAGAAGTTGGTCCAATAAAAGATATTACCTCACTCACCTCGTCTCTCTAATACCCCGGGACCAACATGGCTACAACAACACTTCATCTTCCTAGGTAGATATATAGGCCAATATATATCCTGGATAAGAAGGCTGCAATTTAGTATGAAGTATGATCTCTTCAACCTAAGCTCAGAGGTCTTAATACTTTAGAGCAAGTGTATGTCACTGCTGCCATTACCAGAAGATGTATGATCTCTCCTTATTTACTTATGATTATTACTGATCATCTTAACAAAGAGGTTATCAATATACAAAGTGAGGAAGAAATTCATTTATATTATTCTATCAATATCAAGGTCATTTCTATAACTAAAAAGGGTTGTGAACAAAAGATGGATGGAACGTACATGACCGAAGCTAACCATCTAATTCATTTACTTTACTCCCAATAGCAAAGCTTTATCTCTGATATCCAGAGCAACATGTTTAACTTTTCAAGACAATTTTTGCTCAAAATATGGAACTTTGAATAGAAATTTAATAGTATTTTGTAGTTCTGAAGCACCTTTCATCAGAGGAGCTCAAATCACTTTACAGTCATTAGCTCATTAAGCCTGAAAATCAGCTTGCAATGTTAGTATTGAAAGTATTATCCCTATTTTGCAGATGAATAAACTGAGTCTCTGAAGAGGTGGAAACAAAATGCAGGAATCCTGATTCCTGCTCTAACCACTCGATAATGTGCCTTTCTCAGAGCTGGGGATAGAAAACAGAAGTTCTTCTCCTAGTTTTCTGCTTCTAGTCAAAAGACTTCCCTGGTTCTATTGCGGTTTTTAATTTTAAAAAAAAATTTAATCAACATTTCTATTGAAATTTACTTTATCTTTTAGAAAATGAACATATATGAAGAGATGGTCTGAAAGAAAATCTCCTCAGAAAAACGAAGTTAATTTGAGTTAAATTCAGAACTTTCCTTTTGTTTGTGTATGTACATGTGTAACTCTTCTCTTCTTGGTCCTGACTTAAGTGCCAAAATACTACATGAAAGACTTTCTCTGGTATTCCTAGTGTAGTTAGAAGCAAGAATTACCAGTTATATGATCCAAACTATAATCAAGTTTATTAACAGTGATTTAGCCATAGGCCAATGTGCAATCCAAACTACACAAACCTCTTCAGTCTTCATAATTGTTCTGGAAAGTGGAAAACACTCTGAGATTTCAGGTACTTACTATATCTGGTCAGACCAGAAATATTAATAAAAAATGGCCTTTCCTTCATGAAAAAGACCTATAGGATGAAATCCTGGTCCCAGTGAAGTCAAGGGGAGTTTTGATGAGGATTTCACCCATAGAATTTAATAGGGATGATAGCAATAGAAATTACTCTAAACCCCTATACAATTTAATGCAGAATGATGTCCTTTCTATATGAAATTCTATAACAGGGATACAACATTCTATTACATGCAGAAGGACTTTTTCATAAAGGCCATGGGGGAGGAGGTCCTTCTGCATCCAGACCCAGCTATAAGCAAGGAGTTCAGAGGAAGCCATGAAAGCTGAAAAGAATGGGATTAGAGAGCCTGAATTTTTTTCAAACCTCAGACATATTTTGGGTTCAGTCTGAGTTTGGGACAAAGGTTTTCATTGTGATTTGTCATCATGAGCACTGGTTTGTTCATTCCTAAATAAAATCAAACAAGGGACTGAACTGTTCACCTGGGTCAGAACCTCCTTGAACTCCAGAAACATTCCAGAGCTAGGTCCAGAGCTCAACTTTGTGCCTAGTCCTCTGTTTATACAACAGGAGATTGAAAAGCCCTCACACTTGGGCAGCACTCCGACTCTGATTCTGAACTTTACAGCTAAGGCCCACCTCTAAAGATGACTCTAACATCCTACAAAAGAACTAAGATTAATACAAGAACTGATCAAGAAACTAGAGTCTCAAAGTGAGTCAGAGCCATGCCTGGCTTCTCATTAAGCTCTCACTTTTTTCTGGGAAAATTTCCCTTCCATGTCTCGTTCAGGAGACACTTCTGTCACATTCCTCCTTTCTGTCCAGACTTCTCCAGTTTAGTCAAGTAACCAGATTTTGTGGGATTATTTTAGTGCAGTTTCCTCCTGCACATATTATTATGTTTATCTGGGTGATTGCTTAGCTGGCAAGCCAATTATGTGGATACTCGCCCATAAACCTTATTTTCAAATGATTTCTTGGAATTTTAAGAGTGACCTTTTCATAACATTCAAGGGTTGCTGTCTGGCTGAATTTCAGCAAGACTGATGGAAAAAAAGTTAAATGAAAGAAATGTGTTCCTTAATTAATTAATGGTGAAAATAAGACATTGGTTTGAGGGATGGAAATCCTGTAGTTTGCTAAAGCATACAGAACTGTAGTGCACAGAGTTCAATTATACCAAATAACGTATGTGACACCTACCCCACACGGTAAAAATGAATGTATTTAATATTTCCTAGATGGTATAATTGTCAATATTCACTGGGGGGGAAAGCTGAAGGCCTGCTTATGTCACCCTTACATTGAATCATACTGTGAATAGACTTGTTCTAATCAATAAGACTATTTGCAGAGCAAAGGACTACTCGCTGTGAGTGAAAGTGGCAGAATTTGGCCCTTAAGATTGTAGGCCTGATCCAAATCCCACTTAAGTCAATGAGAGGCTTTTAGCTTACCTCAGTGTTCTTTGGATCAGGCCCTATCTCTCTATCTAAGCACTTAAAATGTGACCTCCATTGTTATAAACTGAGTACTACCAGATTTCTCAAAACATACAGTAAATCCAGTCAATGTTATCTCCTTTGACTCAAGATGCACTCAGAAACTGTATAGCAGGGTGTGGTGGGGTGGCTACCCACACAGGGAGAAGAAAGGGTTAAAAGCAGCACCAGGGAGGCTGTGCAGAACCCACTAATCAGGAAAGGGCTTATTGAGCCCACCAATAGGGGGAGGCTTCTGGAGCAGCCAATCAGGGCTGGCGAGGGCCATATATAAAAGGCTGCTCAGCGGAGCAGAGAGGAGTCTCTCCCTGGAAGGCAAGACAGGAGGACTGGCTGCCTGGAGAAGTGCCATAGATACAGCAGTGCTGGGCAGGGGCAGCAGAGTGCGAGGGTGAACTGCTGGCTGACCACTGCCAGGCTGGGGCCTTGCTACAAGGAATGAGAGGGTGCTAGGGCTATGGGGGAAGTGGCCCAGGGAAAATAGGCAGCAGGTTGGAAGAAGGCAGTAGGTGGCTGCTGGCTATAGGGTCCCAGGGTCGGGACCCAGAGTAGTGGGTGGGCCTGGGTCCCCCCCGCCCTTTGCACCCCACTTGCCAATGAGGAGAGTGGCCGGTATCCAGACTGCAGTTTGTCCCTGAGACAAGGGGCTGGACCTTGGACTGCAGTTGACTGCTGAGGCAAGTGGCGGGACTAAGGACTACCGGTCCTCTGGAAGGGGGGAGATACCGTAGCGGGGGCACAGCCAGAGGACCGTGCCCAGAAGAGGACGCTTCGGTCCGGGGAGTGACGTGGGTCCAAAGAGTAGAGACAGCAGTGTCGGCAGTTGTGACACCACTAGCTGAAGGTGGACTATAAGGGGTGAGAGCTAATTTCCAGGATGGCCAGTAGGAGGTGCCATGGTGGTGAGTCCCACCCTGTCACACAGGGGGAGCCAACAGGCAGAGCGCAGGCCAAATCCAGATGGTGAAATCTTTTTATTTACGTATCATTATCGTTTTTTTTTTCCTCTGGAGTCTGAAACCTGACTATACCTTAACCAAAAAATTTGGACCTTGGCAAAAAAAATAATTGACTACCCCTGCTGTATAGTGAAAGTTCTTTTTTGTTCTTTTTCTGTTTTAATCATTTGCCATCTTGGGCATGTTGCGGTGGGACAGCTCATGTCGAAAGATGGGTCTTATGTTTCATTCTGGAAGCAGTGAAGCTTATACTCACTATATTTTGGGACTTCCATAGGTATGGGCCTGCCACGTACAAATTTCATCCTAGCTCCAGAGTCCCTAAGGAGTGTAGTCATTTGTAGCAGGAAATGGGTGTGGTTGATTAAACCTATTTTTGTTTAAATAGTATAAATAAGTGGCTCTTAAAAATGTTGTTGGGTGACTGAAAATGGAAGAATAGACAAGAATTTAGGCCACAAGTATCTATGCTTTGGAGTAGTATGAAAGGCAAATGCATCTGTTGTTTGTATCCAAAGAATACATATAATGAATGAAATACTTTTTCTTTTAGCAAAACTGCCAAACTTCCAAGTGCGTTTCTCATGCTCATTAACACTGGACTTTAAGAGCCTGATAAGAATGCAATATAAAATCAAACAGCCCCTAAAGACTGTGAGATTATATTTAATACCCTCCTATCACCAGCCTCTGAGTGCTTGGCAAGAGAAATGGTGACATTTACTAATCAGTACCCTCTCTTATTTGTCTTGGCTGAAAGTCTCAAGTCCTCAGCTTATTGAAGTTATTACAAATGCTCTCCATTAGATTGTGTTTTACTTCCTGGTATTTGCAGTAGAATTTGATCACAATGTTGTGGAGGAGTTATGTCTTTAAAACGAAATGCAGGAGTTCAGATACCATGCATGTAATTTGCATGTTTATTTTCTCTCTTGCAATCTTGTTCTTTAACTTATTCTTAGTGTTTGACATTCATTGTTTTCCCCATCGTCTGACCTTGACATTTTTTCACTCCTTTCTGAATGCACAGACTTTTGTTTTGAGGGGTATCTGGTGTTATTACTAGTATATGAATATCCTCTAACTGTTCATCTTTATAACAGTGCAATTAGCCCTCCTGAAGGTTGCCAGAAGAGATACAGCATGGGCAAGTGGCCATGCAAGGTTCCTCTACAGTGTTCCAAAATTGTGCTTGATCTGCCTTTAGCAGTGAGGTCATTCTC
Organism: Terrapene triunguis; assembly: GCF_002925995.2. Taxonomy (NCBI): domain Eukaryota; kingdom Metazoa; phylum Chordata; order Testudines; family Emydidae; genus Terrapene; species Terrapene triunguis. The sequence goes on along the minus strand of NW_020665065.1, from coordinate 4,090,200 downwards.
CATGGCCTGCTCAGTCCTTGGCACCACTCTGTGTAATACTGGTTTTACTGATGTGGAAACCTGTTTAGCTAGAATTGGACTGAGACCGCACCATCTGAGTTTACATTGGTCACTAAATTCCTGCTAAACGGTAACCACTCTTGGACTTTGCAAACTCTCCTTTCCAATGGCAATGGGAAGGCAGAATTTATCCTTTAGTGTGATAAGCAGCTTGGACATCCAGGGCGCCTGCTCTATTATGCCACAGATTCATAGATTCCAAGGCTAGAAGGGACCATTGTGATCATCTAGTCTGACCTCCTATATAAACAGGCCATAGAACTTCCTTCCCAAACTGTATCATAATATACCACAACTTTAAGCAAAAGCATCACAATGTTGCATATTTTAATGTTACATAATTTGATTATTACATATAGAATCATAACCTAAAGTCTCTGTAACTATTAAGTATTGGGGGGTTAATTATACTCTTCCCCCCACCCCCCCATGCTGGTAGAAATTAGATGTTCCAATTCAAACCAATGTCATCTAAGCTGTTTAAGAGAAACATAATGCTTTTGTTCCTGAGGTTGGCAAAGAATGAATTTGGCTTCAACTTCAACACATTATTATTCTGAATGAAACCAGACAAGTCTATCTATAGACACAAATTCTAACTCAAGTGTCCCATGTAGCATTTGGGTTATTTAGAGCCCTTCCCTGGGCAGCATAACAAATCCATGCTGTTCATCCTCAGTCATTCTCTCTCTCCCCCCTCCACCCCCAATCCGGAAAGTAAATGCTGCCCTCCCATCCCCACTCTCAAATAAGTATCAAGAACATCTTTCCTCCATTCCCTCTTAATTTCAGGTACATCAATTTTAAGTGCCCAGAACAGGATATTGAAAAGTTCCTCAATTCAGCAGTGTTTCACAAACCCATTTGATGCAGAACATTATGGCTTTTCCTCTGTCATTTGCCAGAAAATACTGCGAATCGCAAACACTTTCTTTATGATGAACACTGGAAAGAAGTATTAAGATAACATCAAAAGAGCTTGTTATGGTGCCCGTCTTCCCCATCCTTTGTTGTGAAGTAACATTGCCATGGTGACATGTGTACAATAGAGATTTCCAAAGTCCTAGAAGTGAGTTTTAAAGGACTGCTCTGGTGTCTCAGTACACAAGCCGTAGCATCCTGCTTATTGTCATTGCCAGGCTGCCTTCCTCGTACTGTGCTGTTGGCCAGTTTTCACAAGCTTGTCCCGCTTCTTCTCCAGGATTTGAATGCACATCAGGTGCAGAGAGGGTTGGGAGAAACTTTAACATCACAAGTCCATGCAGTGATGAGTGGAATAAAATACTCAGCCATAGAAAACCAGCAGCTCACGAGACAATTAAAAGCTGTCAAAGCAAAAACAAACAAAGAAACAAAAAACAAACCTGATGAAAAGATGTTCCCTGGGGATCAAAGGTCAGATTTAACTTCAATATCTATTTTGTTTCATAAAATGAGCACGATTCTCTGCTCAGGAGGGGATCCTCAACCCTCCTTCCCTCCAAATTGTACCAGTAGAATAATTCTTATACACAACGTTAGCTTTACAAGGTTGTAGGTTTTTTTAATCAGTTCACTTTGTCCCTATTAGCATTTGATATCATTTATGGCCTTTCCTATAACTCCACCTGGGAGGTCTCAGAGTGACCTTAATTTAAAGGCGCTCCTAGGCGAGGTCTTTGTATCTGCATGGTGGTGTATTTCTAAGAGAAGAATGGTGAGGCAAAAATGACCATTAATCACAGCAGTGTTTGAGGAACGTCAGGAGGCTCAGGTGAAGAGTGCAGCTTTGCACAGCAAGGTGAAAACAGACACGCACGTGATGGGAGATAATGTTTACACAGAAAGCGTCTGGATTAGGGTTAATATTAAACCAACTCCTTCCCTGTCTGTATTCAAATAATGACAAGGACCTGAATTTGCCCCGTTGTGCCTAGGTATTGCAGCTCATCGTACACTGTTTTGCTAGGCTCAGCAACGGGAAATAAGGGTATTTTTAGCTGTAATTTTGGACTTCTTAACTTTGGTAACTTTTAAAATCAAACTGTTAATTATTTCCATTTATTAAATAAGGAGGCAGTATGTTCAGTTGGTTAGGGCAGAAGATTGTGAGTCAGAGCCTCTAGTTTCAGTTCCTGGCTGTGCCGCTGACCCACCCTGTCACCTTGGGCAACTAACCTGAACTCTGTGCCTTAGTTTGTCAGTCTGTAAAAAGGATGTTCCTTCCTCACCAGGATGTTCTAAGGTTTACGTAATTTAACATCACTTTTAATCTTTTAAAAAACTTGGTTAAAAATCACTGTGCAGGTTGCAAAGCTCACCTAAACATTTGGATCTGAATCCAAAGTTAAGATTTGAGGGTTAAACTGTGTTGTTCCAATTTGGGCTTATGTCCAATTATTTCTTAAATGCAGAGAAAATGGGCAGAATAAACAAAAAAAATCTAAAGTTGTATTTAAAGTAGATCGTCCCTACAGTTTCAACATGATTTTGATACTTTTTAAAATCATTACAGTATATAAGGATCCAAAAGTGTTGGAAGTGCGCATATTTACTTCAGCTGCCTTCAGTGGGCTTTGTATAGGGTCCTATAACTTTTTTAAATGGTGTGTGTGTGTGTGTGTTTTACAGAGAGTATATTTACATATTCTATAATGTATAAAAACACAATAATAGATAGTAATGGAAGGAAGAAAGTACATAATTGTTCACTTACTTTATAGGGTGACAAATGAAGTCCAATGCATAGAATGACATTCATATACTGTTAGTGCACATAGATACAGTATATTATAAACATAAGGACAGTTACTACAGAGCTGCAGTAAGTGTTTTTTTAACATTAATATCTTGGCTGTCTAATAAATTTAACATAAAAAGGCTTTACACATAATGTCAAACCGTACTAAAAATCTATAAAAGCAAAGATTTTTGTTTTGTTATACAAGTGCCAAACTACTGGATTTTGGAACAGATCAATTTTTTGGTTTCATTTCTGTATCTGAAAATTGGCAAACTATTTGAACATTTTAATAAATAAAGAAAGGTGGACAGCAGGGTGGTGCTTTTATCGAATTGTAGAGATGGGGATGAGAAATGGTGGTTTTGCCAGTAATGTGAATGACTATGAAGATTCAGGGTCAAATTCTGAGCTCTGTCAATGTGAATCCTGAATAACTCCACTGATCACAATGGGGTTACTGAGGCTACGTCCTCACTACGGGTGGGGGGGGGGGTCGATTTAAGATACGCAAATTCAGCTACGCAAATAGTGTAGCTGAATTCGACGTATCGGAGCCAACTTACCCTGCTGTGAGGACGGCGGCAAATCGACCTCCGCGGCTCCCCCGTCGACGGCGCTTACTCCTACCTCCCCTGGTGGAGTACAAGCGTCGATTCGGGGATCGAATGTCGCGTCCCAACGAGACGCGATAATTCGATCCCCGAGAGATCGATTTCTACCCCCCGATTCAGGCGGGTAGTGTAGACGTAGCCTGAGACTACACCGAGGCCCAGATTTTTAAAGGTATTTAGGTGTTGCTGCTCTCAGTGTTGCACCAGCTAACTGATTTAGGAGCCTGAGTCTCATTTTTCAAAATGCCTAAATCCCTTTAAAAATCTAGGCCCAAAAGGCCAAGCTTTCCACCAGCCTTTGGATAGAAAGATATTTTCTTTATGAAAGAGGCAGAAATCGGGTGGGGGAAGGGAGAGGGTGTTTTGTTTTTTATTTTTGTTTTTGCAAAGTACTATATATCGTTACTTGTCTAGTATCATTTGGAGGTGAAAAAGAAGAGGTCTCCTTGTGCGCTTCCAAGGAAGCCACTATTGAACCAGAAAGATAAATCGGAAAAATTCAAGGTAGAGTAGCCAATTGACTGAGATTTAAAGTGAAAGTCCTTATATGTGTTCATGCACTAAAACACAGACAAGTGTATCGTTTGAAAGGGCATCCATTTTTGTGCACCAGGAGGAAGGGAAAATAATAATTGTAGTCCTCTTTGCAGTGACTGATAGAATTGAAGTGTCCCAAGCACTGTCAGTTTCTCCATGAGTATGAAGGATTTGTAGTACAAGGCAAAAGTTCTCGATGGAGGAATGATAAGAATGTAGCTGAAATGGATTTGGGTGTTTTATAATTGAGGGCTATCTCCTGAAAGGTGCTTGGCACTCTGGCCTCAAACCCGCCAAAGACTTTGTGTGTAGTCCTATTCATTTCAATGGGGTTACTAACATGCTTGAGTGCTTAGCTGGATCAGGGTCAGAGCCCTCAGCACCTTGTTGGATCAAGCCCTAAAGGAATAATTAAAGCTTGAGATACCTAGTTTGCTTTAGGTCCCAGCAGGGATATCTTCCTCTAAGCCAGCCTGCAGAAAGGGAGCAGAGAGTTGGTACAGGTGGTGAATACCTTAGCCATCTTCCTGGTGCAGGGCAGAATAGGCAGCTGCCTGACCACATGGGATGCACTTCGGCAGTGTGCACCCCCCCAGCCAGTGCATGTTGTTAATCAGTTGCAGGGCAGGCCATTTCCCTTAGGTGATAGACAATGCCCTGTTGATGGTGCACTAACTGATACCTTAGTGGCATTCAGTGCAAGGTTAAATCCTGCTCTGGTGCATATGGAGAAGCCTAAAGTGACCCTCCTCACTAGTGCACCACAGATTCTTTTAAGAAACATACAACAACTTGAAAGAAACTGGTCCTGTTATGGCTGATTGCATGAATCTATCATTTTATTCATAGTTTCCTAGTATTGTGCCAAGATAGTAAATAGTTGGGATATTAGAATTTAATTGACCTGAGCCTACATCATGGTCCTCATTGCAGACCTTTATGCTCAGGTGGGATCCCACTGACTTCAGTGAGGTTCTGCTTGGGCACAGGAGTCTGGTTTCATACATCACAGTGCTGGATGGGGCCTAGGTGTCCCTGAAGTCTGCAGTGCAAAAGCATGTAGAAGATTCCTACTTTAGTTGTGATCAAGGCTCCTATGCTTACCTTTAGAATCTGATTCTGCTCTCTTGGTTGAAAGGCATTGGCTACATAATTGCAAAGTATCATTATTATGATGGATATAGGTAACTGTACTGTGTTTTGGTATATTCTTGTGAAGAATGCTGCAGTTAGCACATAGTTGCTGTTGTGATTTTCATAGATTAGATAATCATAGATGGCAGCACTTGAGCATATGCTCAACTTTACGCATATACTTAAGTCCCCTTGACTTCAGTGGAATGTAAGCACATGTTTAAGCACCCTTCCTGAATAGCAATGCGTTTCTGTATCAGGACCTTAGTTAGTAAGCAGTTGAAGATGCTGATAAAGAAAAAAGCATTTAGAAAAAGTGTACAGGACAGCTTTGATCTCTTCATCTGATGGAAACATTCGACAAATTCTACACTATATTACATGGTTGTAAATCTGTAGGAAATATATAAGAATCAGGATTTGTATTGATATTATGAGCAGGGTTAGGCCCACTATATAGCTTCTTCACCCTAGAATTTGCTGAATATGTCACACCATGCCCATTTCAGATTTTTGTTTTAAATGACAGTTTATCTGAGCTCAGGGAATGAATGGATAACATTACTATTTACATAAGCTCATTGTGATCTGTCTCAGTAATGTAATCAAATTAGGGTTAACTGCAGCTGGAGAATGCCAGCTTGTAAACTGTTTTTCAAAAAGAATCACATGGCGTTACTTGACATGTTTAGTATACATCTGGGAGGCTTTGCAAAAATTATAGCACATCCCTAACTAATGTAACCAAAGTCAGGATTCTGCTGCCATCAGTTCCCTAAATCCAGGAAATGAAATCCAGTGACGTTCTTCAACAATTGGAGGAGTGATACCTCCAAACAGATTCCTGTAACAAAAATTTCTCTGACATGGCTGCTGCTGACATGTTGTCTTTCTTTTGGCTAAAAACAACAGAGCCGTTGATAGAAAAAGCATATGGTGTAAATTTTGAATACATTTATGAACATCTGTGTTAACTGCAGAATTACAGCCCTCTGTGCGTGTCAAGCACTGCATTTAGTATTATGGCATTCATATAAGATGAAGTCCAGCCTGAACTAGAATTACCCAATGGGTGGATTTTCAATTTTTTTGTTGCTAACAGACATCCTTTGTGATGGTACTTTTCTTATTATTTGTATTATTATGATGGATTATGTTTATCTGTATTACAGTAGTACTTAGAGACCCCAATGAAGATCAGGGACCCTTTTCCCTACAAACACATAGGGTACATCTACACAGCAGTTGCAGGGCCGGCTCTAGGATTTTTGCCGCCCAAAGCTAAAACAATTTTGGCTGCCCCCCCACCGTTTTTTAATTACCCCACCCCCGGCCCCGCCTCAACTCCGCCCCTTCCCCAAATCCCCAGCCCTGCCTCCTCCCCCCAGGCTCTAAAGCCTGGGAGGGAGGGAGGGGGAGAAGCGGCGCCTGCGCCGTGGCCACTCGGAGTCTCCCCCTCCCTCCCAGGTTTGAGAGCCTGGGAGGGAGGGGGAGACCCCGAGCGGCCGCGGTGCGCGAAACAGCTGATTCACTCGCTTGAGAGCCTGGGAGGGAGGGCGAGTAGCGGCGCGCCAGCGGCAGCAGCAGCAGCGGAGGTGAGCTAGGGCGGCCAGGGCACATTTTTAGGGGCAGCATTCTGGCGCCGGCCATGCCGCCCCTAAAAATGTGCCGCCCCAAGCACCGGCTTGTTTTGCTAGTGCCTAGAGCCGGCCCTGAGCAGTTGAACACCCGTGTCTGGCCCATGTCAGCTGGCTTGGGTTGTGGGGCTGTAAAATTGCAGGGTAGATGTTCCGGCTCAGGCTGGAGCCTGGGCTCTGTGATCCTCCCACTTCATGGGGCCCAGAGCTTGGGATCCAGCCCTGCCTGAACATCTGCACCACAGTTTTGCAGCCTGAGCCCCGTGAGTCCAACTCAGCTGACACTGGCCCAGCAGCAGGTGTTTAATTGCTGTGTAGACATACCCATAGTAAATGACAGACCCTGCCCCTAAGATCTTACACTCTTTAAACACACAAATTGTTAGTATTGCCACAGTATAACTGGGGAACTGAGGTGTTTAGAGATTAAGGGACTTGTCCAAGTCTCAGAGGAAGTCTGTGGCAGAGCTAGAATGTGATCTCAGATTTCTTGAGTTCCTGTCTATTGTCTCAACAACAAGACCATCCTTCCACTTTAAAGTCCTTTGTAAGAGGAAAGTATTAGCTAGAGATTGGACCCAAACCAAATCTCAGATGCTAAAACCTTGTTTCCCGCTCTTGAATTTGTAGGAGGTTCAGATCTGGATCTTGATTCAATAGCTGATTGCTCTATAACGAGTAAAATCAACCCCCCAGATCCAACAATAGGAACTTTGGAAAAATTCAAATTAGGACCCACATTTTGCAGCTTAGTCTATCAGCAGTATTATCATCCTGTTTTACACAAAGCAGACTGGCTTATCCAAAACTAGAGCTGGTTGGAGAAACTTTGGCAAAACAGGCAGTTCTGCTGAAATGAAAATGCCTCACAAAATCAGTTGATTTTGACAGAATTTCATTTAGGAAAAAAACTAGGAGAAAAAAGTTCTGACAACATCAAAGTGTTTTGTTTTCAATTTTTTTGAACGAAAAGCTTCAATTTTTCAGTTTTAAATGAAAAGCTTCATTTAGAATATTTTTAAATTTTGTATTGTATATTTTAATATACTATAAAAATTTTAAAGGCAAAATTGAAGTGAAAACATTTTGATTTTGTTGAAATGAAATGTTTCCATCAACCCAAAACAATTTTTTTCAGAATTTTCCTTCACAGGGAGTTTTTTTTTTTTTTTTTTTCAGGGCTGCCCAGAGGATTCAGGGGGCCCGGGGCAAACCAATTTCAGGGGCCCCTTCCATAAAAAAAAGTTGCAATACTATAGAATACTATATTATCGTGGGGGCCCCGTGGGGCCCGGGACCTGGAGCAAATTGCCCCACTTGCCCCCCCCCCCCCCCCGGGCAGCCCCGTTTTTTTTCACTCCAGTTTGAAACAAGCCATTCATAAAAATCCAAAAATCCTTTGCAAAACAGAATTTACATCCTCAGCACGGATTTGTCCAAAACCACAAAGGAAAGTTGTGTCTGAGTTGGGATTCAAATTCAAGAGTTCCTGACTCTGAATCATGTGTACAGAGCATGTAAGAGGGTGGGGTCTGTCCCATGTTAGAGTGAGCAGGTACTGGAGTCAGTCACAGCCTGTTCCAGGTGTTTTGGAGCACATGTGGGGAGAGAGAAAGTGGTCCTGGAATGATAAGTAGTGTCTGGGTGTTTCCAAGCGATTGTTTCTTTAAGGACGTGGGACAAGGAGCCTTGTGGTGCAGGGTGAGGCAAGGCTCCCTTCTCTCCCAGTAATGCAGGATGAGTTCTGGGAAACAGGATAGTTTATCACCGGATTCTTCCCTCATAAGAGTTGAGACACCAACCAGGAAGGAGGCCTGCCTGCTGACTTCTCCGCATCCAGAGAAGAATGGAATTTAGCAGGAGAGGCCAGCTGTGGGAAGCTGATCCAGGTCTGCAACTGACAGGAATAAGCATAGCCCCAAGGAGGTGAACTTTGAGACTCCTCTGTTAGGAGGAGACGACTTTGGAAGAAAGCTACTCAGGAAGGAGGGACTGGGTGGAAAAGCCTGTTTGTGTTTGAATTTTGAAAGGAACTTTTAAGAGAAGACAGGCCTCAGGGATGAGGGCCTGGGCCCAGCTTGAGACTGGTATGAAGAGACTGCGGGGTTTTTATTTGTCCTTTTGACTGGTGTACCCCAGAAGGGGTGGATTTTTGTTAAACAGCTTTAGCCAGAGGACCAAGTCACTGGAGTAGCCAAACCAGGTTGTGGGCATTTTCAAAGATGCCCTAAGAAGGAGAAACAAAGGCAGGGCCACTGCAGAACCATCTAGGCCATGGGGAGGCGGGGCGGTGGGGGGCACTCAGGAACGGCAACCCAATTAGAGAGCACTAGAGCACATCCCAACTTGCACTTAGTTCTCACTTTTTTCTGAGTATTTATGGTCAAGTAAAACCAGTGCAATATGTCCTCTGAATGGGTCAAGAACGTTGCTCCAACATTTACAATCAACAATATTTTATGATACTTTGCATATAATAGCTAGGATTTACTGTTGAGCAACTTTCATCTGAGTGTGTCAGTGTTTCACAAACAAATTAAGGCTCATATGATGGGTGTATTTAAACTGTCATACAGAGGATCACACTAGAGTATAGAGAGTTTAGTGGCCTGATTCTCAAAGGGCACTGAGGACCATGACTTCCCAGTGAAGTTAGTGGGAGCAGCAAGGGGTTACTTAGCACCTTTGAAGGTCAGGTTGTTCCAAAAGCAGCTCAGTGGAATCTACTTGTAACGGTGCATATTAAACTATTTAATTTTCAGCATATCGTGCCGCTGGTTTCTCTTCACATTTTTTTTTTAATATTGCTCTAGTGTTCACCTTTCGCTCTTGTTTGCTTTTAGCTATTTTCCAAACCACAATTTCAGTCTCTATTAAAAGTTATGTAAAATATAGAATGAGTTAGAATTCTAAATATTTAAAATATGACATGTTGTTGTTACAGCTGAGCTCAGAAACATTTGCCAACGTTTTTTAATTCAGTAAATGGGTCAGTCTCACCTGCCCTGGGTCACAGAGGCCCACTAACTTCAGGCCAGGTCCTCACCTGGTGTAAATTGACATACATTAATAATAATAATTGATGTAAATTAGCTATCAGAGCCAAGTGAATTTACACCAATTGAGGGTCTGTTTTGTTATTTTAAAAATGGAAAATTTTTTTTAAAATGTGTAACGTTTCTCATTTTGATAACCTTAATTTCCATCTCAGTTTTTTGTACTGTCTTGCTGCTCCAGTTGACAGCCAGAATGCACTGTGACATTGCATTTAGCGTGTAATCCTGCAAGGTGTTGAGAACTCCAGCCCCACACAAGCACTTAAGCAGATGCTCTACTTTAAATGTGTGAGTAGTCCCATCAAAATCAATGGAATTTCTTAAATGCTATGTTGAATTGGAGCTAGAGTACTGGCTCAAGCCTTTAGCGTGCCTACCCTGATGGATCTTTACAGCATTTTATAGAACTTAAGTATTTAACCTGCCCATCTGCCTGCTTCCCTATATCTAACTTGCACCATCACTGAAGTGCAGTCACTCTGAGGCAGAATCATGGGGCAGTTCTCTTACCGCGCACCGCAGCACTACGCAGCTGCCCGGGGGAGGACGTGGAGAATACCGTATGCAAGTGCTGGAAGAATTTAAATAGGTAGAATCTGAATAATTCAAACCAGAATCTGGCCAATTCTCTGGAGTTAGGACAACACCTACTGTTAAAAAAAAATGCCATAAGGTCTTTAATGAACACAAGTGGGTTGGAAAACCCTGATGTTGGATCTCACCTGAAAGAGATCTCCAATAGCTCATTCCTCCAAATCCATACCATACCCATCACCAAGCCTGTGCTGCTGAACCAAGGGAAGCCATCGTTAATGGTGTGCATGCCAATCTAATTCTCTGAAGTGCTGGAACGATTTTTATAGCGGGGGTGCTGATGATGGAAACCATGTCTTTGGTATTACTACTTCAAGGCAGTGGAAGTGGTAGCACCCCCACTATTCATAGTTCCAGCACCAATGCATTGAGACCACTGTGCTTTATTTCTTCTCTCTCCAATGTTAGCATCTTAAGTGTGTGAGGATTTCTCTACCAGATATATTAGGATCTTCCGCAGACTTCGCTTAATTATTTTCCAATGCATTATTTCTTTACATCTAATTGAATTTTTAGACAGAATTGTGCTGCTGTGCAGCATATTGAGTGCTGGTGATTACCTGGCATCTACTCCAGAAATGACTGCATCACCACCTCTGGATTTTCCACTGCATTCCATCTTCTCTGCCTGTACTCTAGGCTGGATGCTTTTTGTGACTTTTTTTGTATGTGTGTGTATCAAATCTAAAGAAATATTAACTAGAACAGTTGAAAATTTTCAGTGCTTCAGTGAGATATTTTTGTGAGGAAAAACTTGCAAAATTTCTATCCGCTCTAGAATAATGATAATTAGTAATATCAGTAGGGATGGTATACCTCGACGAACATAAAGTATTTTTAGATCCTTTGGTATGGAAAGTGTTTTATAAATGCACGCTGTTACTTGAGTGGAATGCTCTGAACTGGGACATCCCATTGATGAACCTGTCTTTCTTATTAAGCCATCCATTTAAGAGGCCATACTATTTTGAAAAAGTCTTACAATGAAGTAAATTATTGTACTGGATAAAAATATAGGAACAAAATAGTATTTATGGCATTCCACCTTTATTTTGTCACTTTTTAATCTGTTATATTTTGTTATATTTATTATTATAGATTTTAATATCATTGTTTATATTAAATGTTACATATTATTTAAAAACAGGATTGAGAACCCCACAGCTGGCTAGAAACCACTAAACCCTTAGCACTAGCCAAATATGCCCCCAAGAAGTGGAATTTATGCTAATATTACCCTGCATAGTTATTGACTTCAGTGGGATTTAAGCATGTACTTAAGTGCTTTGCAGTATTGGGGCCTGAAGCAGCAGTCTTAACCACTTGCCAATTTTAGACTAATTTAATTCTATGGCAAACATCCCAGAATAAAGTGACTGCTCAGGTCCAGTGCAGTGTATTTTCGTAGTAGTAGTACTGGTGTAAGTATTGTATCCAACTTTGAAAATTTCTACACAGGTTTGCTGCATTTGAGGATTCTGGCCTTTATACTGTACCTAATAACATTCTTTTTTCATTGCAGATTGACTTATTTTTGTTTTTATTATTTTACAGCAAGTACTGACTGATCCTGAGGTGGCATCCCAAGAGGGCTGTATAAAAAAGGTAGGAAAAGATTTAATCTTATCCAAGTTGTGTTCATTACTTGGCTTTGTAATTATCTTGATAGTTTTCCGTTTTCATTTGCATATGAATGTGTAATAAATGTAGGTATCAAAATACATGAAAAAGGCTTTCAGAGCTTGTTTTCCATTTCTATGAGTGCAGGATTGTACCCCTAGTTTTATTTGGGGGTACTTTTCTGTGTGATTTGTGGATCTAATACTTTGTAAAAGGAATCCTTGTTACAGTTCTAGCCTAGGCAATAGCTGTTCAAACCTGGAAACCCCATTTTCCAGTGAAATGTTTGTCCTTACTTCTAAGTAGAAGTCAGTTCACCATATGATGTTTATTTGAAATCAAAGGGATCTGGTATGCATGAATAAAAGAACAGAATTTAACTAGTCTTCTGTATTACCAAGCTTTTCCTCAGTTTGTGACATCTTAAACTATATTTCCAGAGAAAATCTGGTTTCAAGTGTATTTTAGCTATATTATAATTTCTATAAATGTCTATATTGGAACTGTTTGACAACCCCATAAAGTACATGTGTCAGTAGCCTGTCTAGTGTTTTGGTCAGGATTATTTTAAATAACATAAAAATAACATTCTTTCCACTCGTACTGTATCTTTGGTTAACGGTATTATAAGGTAAAGCATAGCAAGTCGCATTTGATTATAGCCTACCTAGATGCCCATAAGAGGGGTAGCTTATCCTTGTTTGAGTCATGAGTTGGCTTTAATTCCTTTCACATGTTATTGTCTTATTAGAAATAGACACATATGAGATTCAAAAGTGTCAAATATTTGAAGTTGGAAAACTGCAACAACTGCCATTTTTTCCACCCATTTAGGCCATCTTAAATACCATTTCTTAGCTCCGAAAGTTAAAAGAAAACACTTGTGCAGTTCTGCCAAACATAGTGAAATCTAATACTTGTCAGGCTCCAGAGTTAGTTTTAGAACAGATATTTAGACACATCTATGTCCAGTATGGACCATTCTATTCACACCACGTTGAGCAAAATAAGCTTTTATTTTGGAAGCTAAGCCTTCCTCTATGAAATGTCTTTTGACCATCCATTGACCTTGCAAGAGGACCTATAGCAATATTGCTGAACTTTTTACCTTGTTGATCTCCATAACTCATTTCATGTTCGTCTGTGCCTCAGTGGGATCCTTTTGTCTGAGCAGACATGGTGACAAGGTGGCAGGTTCGTATTATCATAACCCACTTATCACAAAGATGGAAGTAAATTCTCCATGGCCCAGGGACTGCTCAGCTATTTCTATCTGGTAGTCTTTAATTACAATATCACAAATCCACATTCAACCTAAAAAGAAGTCTTTGAACAAAGGAAGAGTAGGAGGAGATATTAAACAGACATCTTCAGATGTACAAAAAAAAATCCAGTTCAGTTGTACTGTTTTTGTTACGAAGTAAAAGATGACAACATTTATTTCCCCCTTCCCAAAAGCTTTCCTGCAGCTTCAAAATTCTCTTACTCCAAATGTAACACTGGACAATTATGATATTTGACAGAGGGACTGCCACTGTGACTTTTTCTTCTAAATGCATTGTGGAGAAGCACTAGTGGGAGTTTATGAGGTGATAAATTTACTGGAGGATGGGCAGTAGGGTTTTACAGCCAGGGTAAAAAAGGTCAAAGCAGTAAGGTAAAGAGTTCAAGTCTAAACTTAATGGCTTGTGAAAGGACCATTGCTGGACAGTTTTTCAGACAGGAGGGGAGGAAAAAACAATGAATGAAAAATAATCCTGTATGATTTTTGCAGAATCAGGACAGGGCTGTGTGGCTTAATTTTTTATAAGAGTAATCTTTGCTTTATCTACATTACACTCTGACAGTGCAAGAAGCCACTGGGGGAACATTTCAGTTCCCAGACTTGCTGAATCATTAAATTGCCATACTCAATGGGATACACAATTTTCTGGGGTTTGATTTCCGTTTAATCCTCTTCCTTTTGAGGCATGCTGGAGGACAGGAATGTGGCTCACTCCCCATACAGCCACCAAGACAGACGTGAATGTAGTGAGTGGGCCAGTCCAGGCTGGAAACAAGGAAAGTCAGAACCAAGCAGTGGTCCCGTTGTTTGGAAATGAGTCAGTTAAGTGGCTGTTGCATCAAAGGTTCTGAAGGGGGCAATAGCAGGGAACATAAATAGGGCGTGAGAGAGAAAGACATGGAAGAGAGGGAAGACCTGAAAAAAGGGAAAGCCTGGAGGGAAGACTGACAGAACTGAAGTATAGTTGGAGACACGTGAAGTTTGTTTAGTTTAAACCCTCAACATAATTTTTCCTGGTTAAATTACCAACTGGAGGAAATGTTCTACTTTCTATCAGTCCTTTTCCATTAATAAACTATTAGTGAAATGCTCAAGAACTTTATTTAGAGGACACTACTTTATTGTATAATAAATAAAGGCTTCCATTTAGCTTGGGGTAAAATATAAAATTAACTCAAACTGTTTCTTATAAGGTTCAAATAACTTTTTCACAATATGTTATGGCCTCCACATGTCTGGGTTCGGTAGCTGCTAGAAGCAGAAGTGTCATACTAACACTAGAAGGCTGATTTTGGTGGTGGTACTGGCCTCACAGGAAGCAGGAAGTCCCAGGAATCTAATAAGAGGACCTTTTCCCATGAGGTTTCCAGCCCAGTTTTGTGAAATCTAGAGATTCATATAGTTCACAGAATAATTCAAACTTCTAAGCATGTGCATCCCAGCCAAAGTGAACTGCCAAACATTTTTGTATATTTGCATATTGTTAGCTTTGATTGCATTGTGCCAATACATGGTTTGGGTTATTTTTCTGGAGGTTGAAGTATTTGCTTAAAGAGAATCAGGTAAAATTCACATTTCTGTAGTACACTGCATATATGCCTGCAGGTAGGTTCACGCCGCGTGCACACATTTTTATGTGCATAGATATAGATATTTTCACAGATTCCCATACACATTTTCAAGAACATCTTCCCTGATTAAATCTGCTGCCCTCTATTTTATTTTTCTTAAAGGGCAGCTCATGTGCTTTTTATCTGCATTTTCCAAGCTTTCCCACTGCAGATAATACATCTAAAGATCAGCTTTATATCATTATCATTTTGATTTGACTTCGGGAGGGACATGAAAGATAATACTCCCTGTTCAGCTAGGAAATGATGCCAATGTCCATTGCATGATGCTTTTATTTCTGATGAGTAATGCTACTTGTATTTAACTTTGCTCTAAAAGTCACTTTGAATGAACATTTGAGAATCATGCTGAGAGAGGCTCAGGGTATAGGGCTCCCAACCAACCTCTTCTGGATGGACTGTTTTTCTAACTGTGGTGACAAGAGACCTCAGGGACTTCTCTCTTCAGTAGACTCTCTATTTAGTCTCTGTTTACTTAGAGGGAATAGCCTAAGGGGCTACTGGAGAGAAAACATCTGTGGGAGATAATCTATAGAGTTATCTATCTATCACTCTTGTCGACCCTGTCTCCCTTGAGAGCAAGCTGAGAGACTTGTAATAAAAAGGCATCGCTGAAGAGGCTTTAGGGACAAATAAAGAGACATGTTAAGGGCCAGCTGAAAATGGATAGAAGACATTATTAAAGCTCAATAGCCATCTTATCAAAATCCAATAGGATAGACATTTGGCAAAAGGTTTAAAATTTATTCTTTGACTTTCTGGAGAGCTTGAATTTATCCATTAACAAGACTGTACTACACAGAGAGGGAGATACCATCAGCTTTAAAAGAGTTAGATTCAATCTGGTATTTTTTTCTATTTTTAGATATATATTTTTATATTTATATATATATATATATATATATATAAAATAATAAAAACTCACCTTTTCTTTTGTGCTTTTTTGACTCACTTTATTTTATATTGCAAAATGTAAGAAGCTGTTAATACAGTACAGATGGAAAGAAAATATAATCTGAAAGTAACCCTTTTTTCCAAAGTAAGTAACTGATAGTCTTGAACATTGTTTAGAAAAAACTCAAACTGCCTTATTTGGAAACCATGACCATCTAGAAAGTGTTCTATGGCACAACGTGCGCTATATAAGTGGAAAGTTGTCAGTAGTGGGCTTTTTAAATTAAAAATTAACTTAGTTTCATTGCTGCAAATGTGAACCAGGATAGACCTATAAATCTTTCTAGGTTTATTATTGTGTACAAAACGCTACAGGTCACAAAAACCATCTGATACTTCAGAAACACATTGTTCAAACTGGATGATTGATTGATAATTATGATAATTTGTGAAATGATTATTTGGGTATTATAAGCAGAGCTTGTCCCACTGGGTTGCTGTGAAGACATTTTCTATAGCCTGGGCCATCAGAAATGGCCCCTGGTAACAAGGGATATGGAAAGGTCTCGTCAGTCTCTCCCAGTGGGATCTCTAGGGCTGATGAATGATGACCCAGAGGAATAAGAAATCAGACTTCAATAAGCAGTCAGGAAGGTAGTTAGGGAAGAGCAGGGGAACTGTTAACTGTCTTTTGTGGAGCAATTACTAGCTAGGCCATACAGCCTGAGGCCTAAGCAGGGTCTATCATAATATTAGATACTCACTGAGAGAGTGACTTAAAGATTTTAACTTGAACTGTTTAATGTTCATGGATTCACAGCATTTCACATTAGTCTACTGTACTGAACACTTTATCACCACATTTTTATTTATTTATTTTACACACACACACACACACACACAGAAAGTGAAGAGCGGATTCCCTGAAACTGTCAAAAAATCCCGAAATTGTAGTGACATTTGTTTTAATTTACAGTTCCACTAATTGATCCACTAACTGCATACGTTTAGGATAAGTGGGATCTGTTAGAAAGGTCCTTGCAGTGGTTATGGAGAGCATGCAGACCAGAGAATAAATGTAATTATTTCTAAATTGTGATAGTATCTGTCTCTGTGTTTGTATTTAGCTAGTGTTTTTATCTCTATCTATTCATAAAAAGCATTAATCTAGCAATAGTTCAAAGCCAATTCTATGAGGTGCCTGAAACCAGACCTTGATGATGTTTTGCAAAACTATATTGGAGTGAATAGCAATATACATTGGTCATATCTAAAATCCAGTTTCAACATGATCTCTGCCTTAGAGGTGCTGTTTCTTAAGAACTTTAATTTGCTCGTTTTATAGGTTATATCTTTATGAAATAGAAGTATGTTTAGCTGCCACAAACAGAGGCAGCTTTGAGTTGATTTTTATAATCTTTTCTTGAATAGACTTGCGTCATTCCAATAAGCCCTGGACAAAGGAGGGAACAGTTGTCTGAGAGTCTTTTTTACAACATTTCTCTCTTTCCATTGTTAGAGGGCTGCTAATAAAAGAACCAGGAGTCCATTAATTCAGTGAATGAACATATAGTAAAGTCAGTTCCCTCTTGAGAACAATAATGTTGAGGTCAGCTTAGGTTTCCATGGAAACTAAGTACTAAGAAGTTTGCATCCTTGATTTTGCTGAAATGAAGCATGGAAAGTAAAAATGGTGTAAAGCAGCTACAGAAAAGTCAGAAAACCAAGTGTTGGTCAAATAACTTTGAACTACTAATGCTGTAGATTTAATTTCTCTGATTCAATTGTCTGATTAGTGCTGTAACAGGGCTAAAGGGGGCAAAAAGTGGGGAAGATGAGTCAGAGAGAGAGAGAAATATTTCTGTGAAGAGGCTTTTTTATTTTGGTCGTTAAATGTATAAATCAGGTCAAGTTACGAAGACCCACAATTGTTAAGATTTCTCTATCCATATCTCCGTCTCCAGTACGCTCAAGTGAACTCTAACCCCATGCAACGCAAGAACATGTGAACTCGGCACCTTTGCAACAGTTTCAATTTTCAATATTGTCAATACTGTGGATGATAAGGGTGATTGATGGTAAATTACCACAGCCTCTGCTTGTGAGTTAATGCAAAGCATAGACAGGGTGAAAACTTCCTTATTTCATTATAAATGTGACTTTTGTAAATGACGTTGATTTTTTTCACCATCCACTCCATTAAATCAGCACAGCCACCAGATTAATCCAGAATGCAATGAAGCTAATTAATTCTTTTCACACTAATTTATAGCCCACTGTTATATTTTCATGTCTAAGTGAACAATGTATCTCAGGGGAAAGTGCCTAAACTGTATTACTGAGTTATTTATACACATTGTTCTAACTGACATGCATCTGTATTACAATGATATCTGTTTAAGATAAAAATGTGTATTTACTTCAGGGGTTGACAGCTATGGGAGGTCACCTTGCCTACCTGGATTCTCAGCTTTCCTCAAACATAAATGCTCTGACTTTGAGGAAACCTGAGTTCAATAGCAGAAATGGGTACTTAATTTTTTGTGGTGGGGTGAAAGAGAGGTAGCCCATATGTCAAAATCGAAAAACTGATTGATATGAATCTGTGTCCCCTTATATCGCTGCCCTGAAAGTTAAATTATTCCAGTCTTAGTTCACCTCTATTGGCTACTTAGTTTAAAAAAACAACACTACAAACAGTCCTTTGCCAGCACTGATGCAGTCACATCTCACTAAGGCAAAAATGATGACAACTAAAGCCGGCCAAGCTATTCATTACAGCCCTTTTTTGACTACTGTGTGATTTCTTCTGGTCTATTTGTAAGTATTCACAGAATAGTTTGATCAAATAATTTTCAGCCTCCGTGTTATTCACAAAGTGTTTGCATTGATTATTTGCTCATATCAGTTCACGCTGTGTGGTTGGCCAACTAAATCACCTGGTATTGTTTCTGACCCCTCATTGGATGACTGAAGCTTTTTAAAGAGGAGGGGAATGAATAACACTTTCTGATGTGACTTTTCAATAGGATAATAATTTATTTATAGGACTCTCAAACAATTTGATGAATACCTGGCAGCTGCCTAAATAATATGAACCTGCATGGCATTGTGAGGGAACTCAGCACTTTTACTAATAAAATTATTCAGAAACATATATTTGCTATTTAACCATTTCTTATCCATGTTACATTCACCTGTATGTGTGCATTTATGGATGTCTCTGTCAGAAGAACCAAATAGAATGCCATCTGTGAAATCCAAAACACTTGCTCAGCTTATGCATTTGTTCATTTAAATCAAGATGTGTTTTTAATTGTTCGAATACACTTGAAAGTATGCTGTTTGTCGTAAGGGAATTAGCTGCAAAATAAAATAAAAGTCTGGAGTTTATGTACTGCCTTCAAGATGATTACTTGTGAAATAATATTCTGGATGATTAGGAGGTATTACAGCCTCCAGTTAGTTTAAAAATGCCAGAATGCCCTAGAGATCCTCATGAATCTGCTGCCAGCCGGCCCCCGTCAGAGCTGAAGGCAGCACTGTCTGGAGCCCAAAATCAACTTCAGGAAGGTCATGTGAAAGAAAATCCTCAGTCATCAGGAAGCCCTTGGCCTCATGGCCTTTCTGACATTTTCTGACAAACCTTAAATCACCAAAGCAGACAAAACATCACAAATTTCGGAACGATAGCCTCTGGGACTTCAAAACTGTACATTAACTTAAAAGGTAAAAAACCCCAAAAAACAAAACTAACCCAACCACTCCTGCCCCCAACCCACCCTGTAATTCCTCTCTGCACACAGAGGATGGATGTGGCAGTATTAGCTCTAAATTCAGAGCCATAGATGAGATGGATTGGGAAAACTGAGAAGACTGTAACTAATACTCTAGTCTAGGAAAGAGGGGCATATGTATGTGTGTTGCCACCAATTATTTAGATGCAACATATATATATATATATATATATATATTAGTGCTGTAAGAATAGATTACACTGAGTAGGACAAATTTCTTTGCAGAATTGTTTGGACGCAGGATTTATTGTATATATTACATACATTATAGAAGCCAGATGGTGGTAGTAATAAAATCTGTAATCTTCAGGTGCCTGCAATATTCAGTTAATTAAAATGTGCAGCGCTATTAGAGTGAAGAATATGTATAAGCTAGGAGGCCTATTAGACCTCTCCTGCTAAAAAGCCTAGACAATAATAGGGGGGAGAAGGGGGATATGAGGGGTTGGGGGAGGGGGAGAAAAGAGAGAGAGCAATTGGAAAAGTGTGAATTAGCGCCTGGCAGCGCTGCACAAACAAAAACAAAACAAGACCTAAAGTGTCATAGTAATGATCTAGATACCGATGACCTATACTTTTCCGAGACACTTAACCTTAGCAGGAAAAAAATGCTCCTTTGAGGGGTTTTTTGGGCCAGAAATGTGTGTAGGAGGGACAGAACAACCAATACGTCACTTGAGTCCTGTGCCTAGTTCAGGCATACAATATATTTTGATGTTGCCTCTCAGACGACTGCTTTCTTTCGACATGGAGAACTTCTGCCTATAAAGCATGTGCTGAAATAATCTGATTTATTTTGCACAAGACATTTGCTCTTTGTGCAACCAGACATGGTAGCTGCATGCACAAATGGTTGCAGACAAAAGCTTGCAAGCACAAAGCTAGAGGCTGATTTGAGACTAATGGAAAATTTGGCCCTATATCTTAATGAATATTAATTGTAATTCAAAATAACTATTTCTTTTCATTCCATTTCATGAACTCCTTGATTTCCAGAATCGTGATATAGATGAACAGAAACAGAAGGCTATACAATTTCTATAAAACACAGTCTCTTAAGTAGAGCTGGGCCAAAAATGGAATTCCTGAATTTCAACATTTCATTTCAGGCTGAACTGGGATGAAAAGTGGAAATCTCAGAATATTTTGTAAAGCATCAAAATGAAACATTTCAAAAACTTCCTGTCAAAATATTTGACAACATTCATATGTTCCCACCAAACCTCTCGATTTTGTAGAATCTGAATTTTCCAATGGAAAAAATGTTCTGTCAGAAAATATTCAAGCGTCACTCATCATAAGCTTTATTTTGACTCTCTAAGAATAATATTTAGCATTTACATTGTATTTTTAACTTTCAGAGTACTTTGCAAACATTTTCTAATTAACTAAGTGTTCAGAGACCACACTAATACAGAGCTACAAGTGGTTCTGCTCAGGCTTCTGGTTCACTTCTGCCACCTCCTTCTCTAGGAAAGACGAAATCAGCACTTAGTATGGAAAAAGCCAGGTCTCTGTAGAGAGGCAACTGAGACATTTAGCAAACATCATTCATTCCCATTTGAGTCTGGCGTTCCCAAGAATGACAGTGAAAAGAAATAGAGAATGTGGGATAAAATCCTATAATCCAGTGGCTCTCAACCTTTCCAGACTACTGTACCCCTTTCAGGAGTCTGAAATATGGAAATTAGCTTTGTGGGGCCGCCCGGGGCCCAAGGCAATTGCCCTGCTTGCCATCTTCTAACACTGGCCCTGCATTTGTGACCCCTCCAAACCCATCCCGCTCCCCCCTGGGTTGAGAAACACTGATCTAGATAAGTTGAAGTACCCCCCCCCCGGAAGACCTCTCTGCACTCCCAGGGGTACATGCACCCCTGGTTGAGAACCACTGCTATAATCTGTAATTGTATTATGGCTTTCCAAGAGGTCTATGAGCTATATATGTGAACAACAAGGTAGGATTCAGACATGGTACTTTAATTGTTTTTCTCTCTGTCTGAGCGTTTGATATCTGAATAACCCAGACCAATCAGGAGTTGAGAGACTACAAATAATGTTGGGCTTCAAATGTGAGATGTTGCACACCAGCTTAATGGCTACGCGCACAACGTTAACTCTTCAGACCCTCTAGAACCTTGTACAGTCCCACACAGCTCTGTAGATACAGAGACAAGGACAAAAGGTCACATGATAACTTTCGGAGTTTTAATATATCACCAATAAAGGGTCAGTGAAGTTTGATTGTCCTCTGATAATCAGAAGATTCTAAGGTACATTAATCTCTATCACCTTGGCTTTGTTTTTAGCTTTCTTGTATTAACAGCACCTTCTTCCGAGCAGTGTACCACACAACCCTAAAGATAAGATAGTGGAAAAAAATAGAATGTGAACTTCATCCTTCCGCCTTCAGTTATGAATTGTGTAATTTATGCTGGAATTCTTCTCCTCTTAGATAGAAGTTACACATTGAAAAGTCCCTGATTAGACTTGGGGCAGCTTGAGTCAGGGAGAGTGAGTGTTATCAATCTCCTTCATGTACATTTTCCGCTGTTGCAGTATTTTTCTCTCCACCAGAGTGCTGTTGTCCACCAGGGCTATCTGAAGAGGCTTGAATTCTGGATGGACTTGACAAACTTAGAGCCATTTGCACATTATAGGACCTTCGCTTAACAGATGCAGGAAGGACAACATTTTCAAAAATAGGAGCATAAAATCCAGCTCCTAAATATTTATTTAGACACTAATTGGCCTAATTTGCCATAGTGCAAAAAACTCTGTTTTGTGTTCAGAAGTACAGAATACCCATTGATATCAGGAGTGCTCTACACTCTTGAAAATCTCAGACCATTTACTAAGGTTCCTAAATGTGAACTTAGAATCCTAACTGTAAACACCTATTTTTAACAAATCTTGGCCCTATGGACCTTGAAACAGCAACAAAAATCCCCTGTGCACATGTTGGAGTTGTATGTAATTTAAAATGGCTAGTATGAATGACCAAAAGAAGTGAAGAAGAAAGTCAGTGAGGGCATGCTACCATGACTGCTGATTATTTGATGTTCATGACTCATTCTACATATTAAAACAATTCATACCTTCTGTGAAGTACAAGTATATAATCCTGAGAGAAGCTCTTGTGTGGGAGAGGAAGGAAAGGAAAGAGATGTTCATTTTTGTACCTCTAGATTTTACTGTGGATATTCTTAGTGCAGAAGCCGGTGGAGTAGATACTGAGAATATCTGTGGGGAAAGGAAGCTTCCCATGCTCCAGGACCAGCTCTCCGGCTTCTGCTCAATTTTATTTAGACAAGTGCCCCACCAGCTACCGGAATTAAAAAATCCTGGTTCATTTTGAGGCAACACTGCTCTCATACTGACTTAGTTGATTGCAGCATACTCCATCTAAATCAATGAATGCTGGCCTGAAATAGAGGGATGTTAGCCTGTTACTGAACAGTTTTCCTTGTTAATTACTACTTTGGAGACAGGTATTCACATCCCCTGTTAGAATACTTCCAGAGTGTTGTTTCATAGCCTATTTCCTCAGGCCTAGAGGAATTAAATGGAAATCCTGAGTTACTGGACACCGTTTCTGAATTTCCAATAGACTATTTCTTGGTTCAGAACCCAGCCAACATGATCCAGGAGAAAATTAATTCCACTCAACTTCTATTATAGGCAGATTGGAGTGGAAATTCCAGAAACATAGATGTTAGTGCACCAAAATCGACTTCATGGTTCTTTAGTTATAGTATGAGGCCTGTTTCCTTGAGAATTTAATGTCAAAATTAATCAGTGGAATAACTTTGTACAATGTTTTTCTGCAATTATTTGTCTTTGCTTAAAAGAACTAAAGCTTGCCTTCCATTGGTCATTCTCTTGCATGACTGATTTTTTTTATTAAAACCTTTGGCGAATTTTCTTCCTTTCTCATAGTTATAGTCAGGAATGACTGAGAACTTCTTGGTTTTATTTCTGGATCTGCCATTTTGACTTCCAGTATTACACTGGACAAGTCGCATAAGATATCCTATGAATCAGTTTACACATCTTTCAAATATGAATAACACTTGCCCTCTTCATGGGAATATTGCGAGGATAAATCCTTAAATATTGGGAGGAGTTCAAATATGATGACCAGGGGTGTATAAATGTTTACACTGATAAAACACTACCTGTTTTCTGAGAAGTTCAGCTGTACTTTTGCTTGTTCCCATCTCTACTAATAATAATAACTATTATGACAATTTTTTGGTAGCTAATATTCTTAATGTAAGTGATCAATTTCTTCTTAGCCAGTTAGCAAGATTTTTTTTTCCAGAATAAGTCATAAAAGCATGTTTTATAATATAGTGCTGGAACCATGCCTGTGTTATTCCTGAGTGCCGGTGAAGGCTTCAAGGATCCTCCATATGAATGTTTGTGTTTTTGTGACTCAAAATCATTGCACAAAAAGAGCCCAGTCAAATATCCATGGCCATGAAAGCAGTGTATCTGGAGATGATTAAAGGCCCCTTTCTGTTCATATATACCACATGATACAGAGGTTGGAGAAAAAGTCATTGATAACCGTCAGACATTTTGGAGTCTGTTTGGTTTGGATACATACTCTTAAGTTCAGCCGCTTCTCTAAAACTTATCTGAACCTTCTGGGTCTGCAATGCTTAGGTGAAAATCTTGTGCATAACAACATTTTTTAAAGTGAGATTTCTAGCAATCTCTTATTCTAACTGGGCTGGAAATATCTAAAAAATAGGCTTTCTTGTATTCAGCTCTTCTGCTTCCGATCCCACACAGCCTATTGAAGTGTTAGAGGCTCATGAAAATAAATAATAATGAGAAAAATAAGGAAAACCCTTTTTTTTTTTTTTCTTCAATTCTCAAAAATGGTTCAGAGTTGGGTGTGGTTTTTGTAGAATGAAAAGTGTTTATTCTTCTTTTATCCAAACTGGTTCTTCTGTACCTAGGCAGGACTACAAAAATTGATACAATTTGACATGAATGGCGGATTGCTAAAGAAGAACAGAGATCACTTCAGGTCAGAAGTGATATTGACAGAAATTGTATGAGAAAACTTACACAGCTCCTTGATTTTATTTTGGTTAGCCCCTTATAAAAGGGATCAATCCAAAAGATAGTAAATGTAATGAATAATAAATTCATCCACAAATGATTGGGGGGGAAAACTGTATAACCAAACAGTTCTCAACCATTACTAGTTTTCGGTTGTTCTTGTAGTTATTCGTTATTTTTAAATCTATCAGAACTTGTTTGCTTTGGGTCTAGCATTTCTCATTGTGTTTCAGTGTGCATTCTTCAGGGAAACAGCATATGCATGATTTACAGTGAAGGGAAGAGGAAGAGGTGTCAACAAACTCTGCAATTTCTCCATATCAGTGAAGGTCTTTCCTTTTTAGATGGAAAATAAAATAAGAAATTAAATTCCAAATAAAATAAAAATAAAAAAGGAGGACCAGTGAAATGATGCATATAAAATAGGGAAAAAAACAGAACCTTTGCCCCTCACTACAGCCAAATAGAACCTCAGTGTACTCTGGGGATTGATAAAGTTTGGCCCATCACCAAAATCCCATGTCTTTTACCTCTGGGAACCGTTCATTTTATTCTCTTAACTGCCCTGGAAACCAGCCACAAGTTGCACCAAGTAAGCAACACCACCCCAGACCTCAGTTAGGTACCAGGCGCATTCCTATTGTGGCTTACCAATTTGGCCCATGAAAGAAAAAAATCTTTCCTGACCCCCAAAACAGGTGATTCGCTAGACCCACAGCATCTGTCAGGCCGGGGTCCCATTCCTAGTTCAGGTGGGTAGGGAGGGCTGTTGGAATGGAGCCAAGAGAGGCTCCACATGGTCTCTATGCTGGGCTAAATCTTGGGAGCTGGGGAATACTGGCCAATCAGCACCCCTCTCCCCCAGCTGGCCAATGGGTGCCAGAGACTCCCACAGGAGGAGCTACCTATTGTCCCTTGGCAAGTGCCTCCCTCCCACGCTATTTGGATTGTCTTGCTTTCACTGCTGGCCCCATCAATTTCCCCCACCTGTTGATGCAAGTGAATGGCATTATTGGATCCTTATCTGAACCTCTGAAAATATTGAGGTTTGTCTGTATCTAAAATATCCCTCATCACAAATAATTGTTAATGTTCCTGTTTTGGGGACGTGGCTTGCTCATGGTCACAAAGAGAGGTAGAACCAGGCAGTACATCCCGGAGTTCTAATTCCCAGTCTCCTGCTCTATCTCCTAGACACTCTATTGGATTTGGCCCCCATCCTGCAGCTGGCTTCAGGTGTCTGCTGGAGTCCTGCACAGATACAGTTACATGATTGGGCCTTAGAAAGCAAATGTTTCTACTGAGATATTATTAGGCAGCAGAATGGCCATATGATGTAATAGAAAACCCTTCATCATTCCAGGCTGTGAACAGGTAAAGTGCGCTCAGAATCCTGGGTAATTAACTTTGATAGCAAGCAAAAACTTTAATTGGTGCCTTTAAAAAATATATTTATGTTGATAATTAAAGAGATCTAACACATTGTTTATATCATCATGTATCTCCCCTTGTTCGATCAGTCTGTATAGTTATCATCATCCATTTACTACTTAAATTTGCCAGACTCCAGATTAAATCAGTCCTTTGTGTGCTAACTATTTTTTCCATTTGTGTATGACCATACCCTTCTCTGTGTTTAAACAGCCTTGGTTTATCTTTGATAGCAACCTTTCTTCTCCCACCTTGTTTTATCATCACAGAATAACTCCTCTGAATTCACCCTCCGTACACAATGCTCTCCCTACTCATGCTAACACAGAACATCAAATATTTGTTTTCTTTTCTTTAAATGTCCACCTTTATGAAGTAAGCACTTCTTCTAAAAGCATCATGATTCATGAATGATAATTTCAGCACCATTGAGATGGCAATGGCAAGTAACTCCTGTTTAAGAGAAACTGGAAATATCAAATATTTAAAATAAAATAATTGGGCCTGATCCTGCTTCTATTGGAAAATTTCCATGAAAGCAGTAAAAGGCCTTTTGTAGCTAAATAACCGAATCCCAAATTCATATACTGTGTTACGTAAGCTTGGTAAACTCTTCATAATTTTTCTATAATAGTTTATTATCATTGAAGTCCTCGCTATCTAATGGGTCAACCTGTGGAACTCTTTGCCAGAGGATGTTGTGAAGTCCAAGACTATAACAGGGTTCAAAAAAGAACTACACAAATTCATGGATGGGTCCATCAATGGCTATTAGCCAGGATGGGCAAGGATGGTGTCCCTAGCCTCTGGTTGCCAGAAGCTGGGAATGGGCCACGGGGAATGGATCACTTGATGATTCCCTGTTCTGTTCATTCCTTTGGGGCACCTGGCATTGACCACTCTCGGGAGACAGGATACGGGCTAGATGGACCTTTGGTCTGACCCAGTATGGCCATTCTTATGTTCTTATGTTGGTTAGGTAGCCTGTATGAAAAGAGTTGATGATCTCAGACCAGTTCCTAGTGGTCAGTTGCCTTCACAAAAAATTATCATCATAGAGGCACAAATTATACCTCTTTCTTTAGAAACAGCATCAAAGAAACCAACAAGCAAATGGGCCATGGAGTCTGAACCTTCTCGCTCTATAAGTGGGCTCTTCGGGTCAGGGTTGAGGCATGGTAGAGCAGGTGTGAGAGGAAAAAAGGCAGGGCATTAGTCTGTTTTATTATTGTTATTTCTATAATGAACGTAGGTACATTCTGTGCTTCATATAAATCCTGTGCTTCATGTTCTCTGATTTTCAATATTCCTTATCATGTCAGTCAATTGACTCTTTCCATTTTAAAGTAGATTTAGTGCTCATGGAAGGTGGCAAATTCAGAGGGATTCAGTTTGCAGGGCTGTGTCAGTTATCTCCAGAACAGGTACAGCGTGGACAGCAACAGTGCAAGCTTCAAACCCCTTTCCTCCCCCTCCCATCCCACACACCTGCCCAACAGAAAATGAGAGAGGATGCGGGAAACAAAGATGTAAAAATATCCTTAAAAGATATCTATAAAACAGTCCTCTGAATTAATCTGTAATGTATATAAAACAGACAATGACAAGTTAATCTGAAATAACTGATATCTTAAAGGATAGCAAATTAATCTTGGAATGGTATGATTTTTTTTAAAAAGAAGATTTAGTATGTCAAAATATTTCTCTGCTTCAACCATTGAAGTTATTTGTCCTTGTGGCTGACATTACTCAGTTTCTATGTATCATTGCAATGGGTGGAAACATCTTTTAACTGCCAGACAGCACTTACCGATAAGCCAGCCAATTAATAATGTTGATTTGAAAAGCCCAAGAATAGGTGAGAAAGCAAAGTCCTTTGGTAAGTCATATTTGCACAGTATTAAGAGTCCCTTTTTACCCGATCTAGTAAACATGGTATTAGGAACTATGTGCTATTGAAAAGCTGAGAGACTATAGTGATATGTATAACTGATAATTGCCACTCCCAACCATTCAGCACCCACTTATCATGCCTTTTGTACATACATACTTTTGAAACAGACAAGCTATGGCATATGTATTCCTCCTTCCTAAATACTGATGGGCTGAAGTTTCTGATACATTGACCTGCTTTATCAAAGGAGTAAACAGAGGAGAAGAATCAGCATTTTCCTCAAAGCTGGTTGCCTACAAGTTGTAGACTTTAACTTACTTAGGTCTGGAGATACAAACAGCAGCCAGCTATTTGCTCAGCTGATGCTACAGTCTCCTCCTCTTTGCAATGCCCATGTATTCAAAGGACAAGATGAATACACCCTCTGGTGAAAAGGAAAAGTGGTCTAAATCTATATGTGATGGTAGAAGCCACTCAATGAGTCAATTTATAACTAATTCTACACAACCACTGCTTGTTATTGATGGTCAAAGCCTCTAACATGAACCAGGTCACGATGTAGCACTAGGGATATTTTTGCAGGATGTAGGATAATCAGAGTCAAAATCAAGGAGGGTTTGAATAGAGTGATAGGAGTAAACTGCTGAATTTAGTCTAACATCTGTATTTATATAAGTCGACATATACTTAAAGTGGTATAGAGACAGCCAGGTAATTAAGGACCTTCATTATAGTTTTTTTTTTTATTTAGTTTAAAATTTACTGAGAATTTATCAGTGCTTATTCCAAATTCCTTTTTTTTAAAAAGTGAAAACTGGTTAAGAAAACACACCAAAGAGCCAGGGATTAGGGGTGCAGCGGGTGCGTGGGTGAGGATGCCTGCTATTCATGATGTAGCAGTTGAGAAGGCTTCAGCCTGTCACCATAGCAGTCTGACAGTCTCAGCTGCCAGGACCCTGCTCCCTGCCCAACTTACCCAGTGGAAGTTACCCTCTTGTGCGCAGGTGCACGCTGCTGTCCAGTGGGGACTCTGTGAGGGGGGAACGAGCAGCCATTTCTCCTCCCAAAGTGGGGAGCTGGGTCTGGGGAGTTTCAGCATTTTGAAAACTGTGGGTGAAAACTAGTAAAACCCAAATTATGGCTTTTTAAAAACCTGGGAAATTTGGGGGAAATATCAGTAAAAACCCAAACTGAAGTGCCTTGCATATAATACAAGGGCCATTCGATTAAATGTTGTTTATCTTGCTGCGTAGGAACTTCTCTATGTAAAGTCTTACATAGTAACATGAGAATGCCTTGTACTATGCAGGACTAAATATAACAGATCTTAACACTAACAGGAAAGGGATTATTGATAGCGCTGGATTGGAAACGGTTTTTCTATCCTGTGAATATTTTTTGAGATTTCAGAAATTTTTCATGTTTCACATTGGGATGGAACCAAAACCTTTGTATGTTTTTGCAAAAAAAAAAAAAAAAAAAAAGAGAGAGAGAGAGAGTGAGTCAGTCACCCCCAGTAGCTTGTGCACTCCCCTGGGTTGTGCCTGAACCCAGTTCTCCCATGGCCCAGGAGTGTACCCTCGCCCCCTGACTGTGGGGTATTCTGGGCGTGGGTCTCCATCGCGCTCTCCTGTTGGAGCAGGCCCACATTTTATAAATACTTAACTATTCGTTGGGCCAGAGAGAGAGAGAGTGTGATTCTATAGCCTGGTGATTTAAAAAACATTTTGATGAAAAATTCTCAACCAGCTCTATTACAGGGTTGTGTTCAGTTTTCCTGTGCCATCCTGTTAGGACTTATGTTGTACTTGGTGGAAGAGTATAGATCATACCTTCTTTCCAAAACACACTTCACAGTTGTATCCATTTTGCCCTGAGAAAGTATCAGGCAGTAACAACTGTGTCCTTCCTTTGATGGACAGCTTCAAAAACCAGGTGATTCTCAAAGGATTTTTCCCAATAAAATATGTTGAATATGTATCATGGGCAGCTTTCAGAAGCTCCCTAAAACTTGAGCCCAATTGATCAGACAGGAAAAAAGAGCAACCTTAAATATCTGGGTTTTGTGTGATGGATCACCAGTCATACTATGTGTATACGCATGTGTGTATATATAGATAGATAGAGATATTAAGATCAAAAGCAGTTCTTTATACAAAGATGGCATATGGGTGCCGAACTGTGCTGCTACCTTCAGCAATTTAACTTTATCAGCAGCTGCCTAAGTTCAGATGGATGGCATTAGAGTTGATTATCTATGTTTCTGGCCAGGGAGTGGACTTTGAATGCTTTTGCGGTCCGTTTTAATAAGTGTAAGTGTACAGTGAACTATTGGACTGTTACAGTCTGTGCTCTCGATGGATCTGCACAGAGTGAAGAGAGATGTTGACTGAAACTAGACAACACTGATATTTTTGTCTTGGTGGATTTAATGTTGTGATTCAATTTTATCTGCCTTGACAGTGTACACTGCCACTGTTCGATGAAAACACTATTAGTTGGAATACAGAAAGTGTAAGTAGGCTACCACATTTCCCTCTAGAAACAGCTTGATTGGTGAATACTTACTTTCTTGAGCAGTAATATTGATGTTAATGGTACTGCTCACAGGAGTAGGTGCTCACTGGTATGAGCTTGGGTTGAATAAACCAGCTCTTAATCATCATAAATGTATATTGTATATATACATCCCCATCACCCTGAAAATGCTGTGCTTTAGAGGAAAAGAAATGCACTTCATATTTCAGCTGATAATGAAAAGTTAATAAAATTGGGATTTTGTGCAATGCAGGACCTCTGACATCTTAATCTTTATTAAAGAGACTTAAACTACCAAGGAACTGCTGGTGCTGACTGGCACAGCCAGACTCAAGAAACACCAGGAGAGACTGGTCAAATGAACTGTTAAACAACTCTTCCTAATCCATCAAGGAGAAACAATAAGTGCTGGAAACATCTATTTACCATGCATCAATCACGCTTACCTAAGCAATTTCTAATTAATTATACTTCTGTTATATACTCCCAGAGATGACTAGTCTGAATGAAACATTTGCTTTATTAAACCAAAAAAAATGTTTGTTGACTTATCAAATATTGTTCTACACTCTGAAAAGAGCACTGGAAAAAATACTAGCTTTTCTGAACATAGCCTTTCCTATTTTTGTGTTAAAATAGTACCTGGAACTCAAAAAGCACATTTTCCTTTGGTAAAGTACTCACAACCATGAACTATGTTTTTCCATTTTTTTAGATGCTAGAGATTATGTTGTGCTCAGTACTGCTAAAACAACAGAAAGTGAAACTGTGACCAGATTAACAAAATGCAAGACTCCATTAGACCTACTGGAGACTGGCATTTCTGAAAAAAACAATAATAGATCTTTTGTACAATAAAAGCCAGCTCCCTGCTTGTTTTTGCTGGTTGCTTTCATCCAAAGTGATACAAACAGATTGCAAACACACAGATGCAGGTTTCTTTAATAGACTATGATTGTCCTTAACATAGACTAAGACCATACCATCCTCTTTTTCAGTTCATGGCCTTGGAGATTTAAAAGTTGTATTAATATTTTTCTTGACCAATGTAATTTTTGCATTGATAAATTGAGCTTCATTAATTTACCTTTGCCTGTGCTTTTACACAGCTATACAAATACAAGATTTTTTTTTCCAGTGACCCTTGATGATACAACATGGCGGGGGTATAAATGTATATATTTAACAAACCCATCATTGTGTGGGATTTTTAATGTTGTTTGCTAATCCACTGAGGGAAAGGGGAGGGACAGAGCCTTTGTCAGTATTCAAGCAATTAGGATAATTAAAAAAGAAAGCTTATTGGGTAAACATGCTCTTAGATTGTGACCTCTTAATTAATGGACCACAGGGAGAAATTACAGCAGTGGCAAGATAATTAACACATGCATTTAAAAAGAACTGTTAGACAAGGGTATTATAGGATAGTAAGACACAGATTTGAATCACCGAAGGGCTATGGAGGTGAACAAACACAGTTGAACGAGGGACAAGATTTGCATGTGTGAGTGCCCCAGCACACAAGAGGGAACAGATTAGGTTAACTTTATCACATGTAGGCGTCTCTTTAAGAAACTCTTCCCCTTCAGAAATTTATTTCAAAAGCCCACATTGCTGTTTTTTTTGTATTGTCTCCAACCGAAATAATTCTTTGGCACTGAACCTTTGTTGCCTTTTCAAACCACATTAATCGTTACTAGTAAAAGCACCAGGACTTTTCTTGCCACCGTCGATAAAAGGTTCGGCTTGCCCAGGAGTATCAGAAATGTGCCTTGTGGCAGAATCATTCAGGGTTTAGTTTTTAACACATCCTGAGAAACTAAACATACAATCAAAGCTGTCTTATGGCTTCCTGCAGAGTTTCTCTTTTTGTTTTTGTTGCTCTTATTAGCTCCACTAATCCATTTTAATTTTTTTATTCGATCAATTACGCAGATAACAGTACTGATCAAAATGGAATCTGTAGAATTAGAATCCAAATATTCATATTTAAACACACACTTTTTTCTAGGGACAAAGACCAAATCGTCTGTCATCTTTTAACCTTTCAAACTCTTAAGAAACCTTCAGGTTGGTTAAAGATGCCACACATACTTTTTCCTCTTTCCCCAGACTTCTATTTTCTGAAAATAATAGGACAGATTTTCACAAGAGCCTCCTAAATTGTATTTGCAATTTTCTCATGCACTTGTTCGTGCATGTGCAATTTTATATTTGCATATAGTCAGATAAAGTGTCTCATCAGATCCAGGCTAACACAAGACTCCCTGATGATGCTCCCGGGGCTCCTAGTAGAAGGGACTCTTTTCAAATGCCATAGTATATTAATTTTGCAGTTGTTAGTGGCAATCAGATGTCTAAGAGCAAGACACTGGAAAAGAACAGAGCATGACCTTCTGGTGCAATACAGTATGGGAGGTGCTGGTGGTAGGAAAATTAGCACAGTAAGTATGAACCCAATAAAAGACCATTGGCCCCTCCCAAGAATAGCCCTGACCAGGGGACCTCAGTGGTGGAAAGTCCATCCTTGGTGAACAGGGATTATAGCAGCACAAAATACCCATAATCCCCACTCCAGCATGGTGGGAAGAGGGCTAACTTGCAAAATTTCATGATGTTGGCTGGGAGAGAACATGGCCAAGATGCCCATAGATTGATCCGCAGCAGGCCAATGATATGGCTTCTCTGAAGCCTCAGCCACTATCACCTTAAATTTGACGTCCCACAGGGAGAGAGAGGCACTACAAACATTGTTAGCTAGCTGTGGGGGCCTTCCCATGTTTAGCACAGCCATCCTCTCTATGTGAACGTGCAACTCGCACCAGAAATGATGGGATATATATGAAGGCATGGAGAGGATTTATAAAATAAGGTTATCTTGTGTGGCTTTTAGGAACTTTGAGTTACTACTGGCGGACTTCTTAAGTTCTCCATTGAACGTTATGGGGTGTGAGGAGACAAGGTGAAGGGAAAATCCATCTTTTTCATGTCTAAATTTTTGTCTTGGACTTTTGTTCTGACATTGTACATTATTTTAAGAGGAGGGGAGGGAACTGTTAGGGGAGAGAATAGTTTGTGGTTACCAGAGCCGTCATGAGAGAGCATCTTTTTCATCTGGCCTTCCTCTCCTCAGTCATTAGTCATATTCCATATATTGCCTCTTTGAGTGGGAGCCCTGTGCCTCGCCTTAGAAGGTCGGAGTCAGGAAGTGCCTGAAGAGTGCACGTCTGGAGCTAGCCATCAGAATGTGCACAACCTATGTAGAGCTACCTCTCCATCACGCCTGAGGCATGCCTAAAGACCAGTTAGCCCATGAAAGATCAGGGATAGGATTTGGACTTGGTTTTGCTGACTGTGAGTATGGTGCCTGAAGCCCAACAGACTGTGACAAAGCAGTGCACGAGGAGCTCACCAACTGCTAACTCTGTAGCCCTATTTGTTTGGGGTATTTTCCCCCAAAAACACAATATACAAAGCAAGAAAAGCCTAAAATGTAACTATCGATATGAACGGACTCAACCAGTTTGTGCCAGAGCATATCAACCTCCACATCTGTCTCTCTCTCTCTCTTGCACGGACGCATGCGTGTGTGTGCGCGCACACACACACACAATACCCAAAGGGGGTGGCTATGTACAGTTCATTGAGAAATGATTTGCATTAATTCCCACTGTTCACAATACCATGGGGAATAAAGAGGTGCTCCGCCAGTCCCATATTTCTTGCATCCGACGGAGCACGTGTCCCGAATCCCACAGACTTCTTGACAAGTCTTAGTATTGCTTCTTTTGTCTGTGTATGTGTGTCACACATTCAAGACAATACTCACCCTAACTTGAACATTAAAGATCTATGTAGAGAAAAAGCACACGTAATAACTCTGATTCTTTGATTAGTGACTTAGGCCCCAAATTTTTAACTAATTGAGTACATTAAATAATATGTCCCTAAAAGACTGACTAATACAAGACACTTTTCAAAGCTTCTTTAATAAAAATTCTATTTGGGATTTGACCATAATGGCTATTCTTGCTTGCCAAAACATGACTTCTTAGCAGGTGACTTTCATCAAGTACATCTGAAATAGTACCTAAATGAATTAGCAATAAAATGGACTTAGGCCTAGCAGTAGGAGCCTCCATTAATCTTGGGTTAATCACTAAAGAGATGCCATTCACTTTTCTTAAGAAGTCACATTTTTCTCCCCTTGCTGGCGACCAGATTTCATAAAGTAACATATTTCTAATGAAAGGGCTCTGCTTGAATTAAAACCCTGAAGGTTTATGCAGATTTTAGTTTTGATTACTGCTGGCATGGGCTCTTAGCAGACTCCAGAAGGTAGGTCCGCAGTGAAAGAGTCCCAGCATGCAGTTCATAATATTCTTTGAAATAAAATAGTGCACTTGTACTTAGTGGCTTTAATCAGCTCTGACTTTTGATAGTCAAACAATAGCTAATTACAGTAACACCTGCCTTCTAAGTCATGTCATGTAGGTTATTGCCAACAAGAGACCTTGTATCTTAGCTGCATGATTATTATAGAGTCTAAAACCTATCTGTACAAAAAACTAGAACTGACACTCTGCAAGTTTGGTAGCCATTATACAGGCTTTATTTTCTGATGCATTTTCTAGCTTTTCTATTTGCAGTTTTCTGCATCTGAAGCGAAAAGAATCAGTGTTTGTGAGCACATTGGGAATTGAGCTTCAGCAAAAAATATATATTTGTATTTGTCACTCTTACTATTGTATAAAGTATCCAGAAATATTTCTAAATATATAGATTTCTAGACATATTTGAAAATGACTGACAATTTATCATGTATAACAAAGTAAAAATACATTCAGAATCCAGCATTCTTGGTATGATCTAAAATGTGCCATCAAATGACATATATACACTGGGTTTAATTTTATTTCACTGTCTTTAAACATAATAGTATGGGGGGAGGGGAGAGAAAACTGGGTCAATTTTTTTAACCCTTACACAAACTTGGAGGAATTGCATAAAATAGATTCCATATCCAAAATCTGATTTTGAATCAACCAAGTGAGGTTTTCAAAAACAAATCCACCACATTTTTCCCTTCTCTACTTGTCACAGAAATGTACAATCAGATGTGTTCCTCTCTAAATGGTAGCTGCTGTGGAAGCCATAAATTACTGTCTCATTGAAGACATTCTTGTCTCATTAATTTTGCTAGCAAATAAGTCTTTGTTTTCACAAACCCAGTCAAGTGAGTAACATCATTTGTTGGCTACAGGCTCAACAGACCCTGTAACAACTTTCTAAGAATTAACAATACAGATGTGTGTAATGATAACATGATGGATGCTCCCTCCTCTAGGCACAAAGAGATAATGGGCTACATTCTGCTCTCTGTTGTTATACTGTGTAAATGACAGAAATATGTGGCCCAGGGAAGGTAAAAGGGGAATTCTGATAATAATTGTGTTCAAAGAGATCCTATCATTAAAAACCCAACAAAAATAATCAAGCCAATAGAGTGACAGGTAGATCTTGTGTTGTAACATGCACGTGTGTCCATGCTTTACATGGCTAAGCCCTTAAAGTTACAAATTGGATTCATTAAAACTGATCATCTGCAACTTGACTGTTTAGTTCTTGTAAATGTTATGAAATATATATGAATTTAATAAGCAGCAAATACGTTTAATGAGGTGTGTTGCAGCACAGTTCATCTTAAATATTCTTGAAAAATGATATAAAATATTATATTTCAGAAGCACCATCAATCTGGTTAGTGCTGTGCAAACATATATGAAGACATAATCCCTGCTCCAAAGAGCTTATAGACTATTTTCAAAACAAAACTAAAGAAATGTTTTAGGGAATTAGGCTTAGCGTTGAATAGCCTGGTGTGATGAAGGTTGCTAGAAGTGAAGTCACTAGCACTCCAGGAAATCTCAGTACTTACCCTTTCCCTTTTTGCATCTGTTACATTTGAAAAATGGTGAATTTGGACAACAGGCTAAGTTAGTTCAAAAAAGTTTGCATTCAACCCACAGTTTGAAGAGTTGTCTGAGAGTAGCATAGTTTACATTCCCAGTGAAGCGTCTGGAACTCCTTTTATTTTCTGGGTACTGTTTTCTATTGGCTCCCATTGCATTCTAGGTAACTGGTAAAATTGCAGTACCTTGTGCTGTGGAGCCCTGGTATTGATTGGATGCGATAATAAATAATAATCAATTGCAATGGTGATTCCATATTCGGGACAATGGCACGTTTTGGCCAACATCAAGGCCATTTCTGCAGAAATTTGAAGGAGAGTACATGAAGTTACAAGATCCCTTCTTGATGTTGGGGGAAAAAAATAAAAAGGAGAAAAGATACTAGGACATTTTTTTTCAAATACTGTTCAGGGCTGAGACAGCTAATCCAGAGATGTTTGTAGTTAAGGGACTGGAAGTCGGCATAGCTGGGTCCTCTTCCTGGCTGGACTGCTAAGTCATTGTATGACCTTTGACAAGACACAACCTATCCGTCTATGATTTAGACTAAAGCTTTTTTGTCTCAAAACGTCTCTCCATTGTTGTCACCCACCATTTAGCCAAAGACCCGACCAAAATCAGGGCCCCATCGTGCTAGGTGCTGTATAAACACACAGTGAAAGACAGTCCATGCCCCAAATGGCTTTCAATCTAAATAAACAAGACAGAGGGAGGGAGGGGAAGTGACTTGCCGAGGTCACACTGCAGGTTAGTGGAAGAGATGGTGATGGTGTAGAACCCCAGTCTCCTGACTCCCTATCTAACACTCTAGCTACTAGACCAGGCTGCCTCCCTTTGCCGGCCACTTGGCGGAGATCTGAGTGACACACTGGTTAAAATGCTGGTGGTCTGTCTACATTTTGCTCCCATCATTGCTCCCTCTAGTGGAATTGCACCAGTGGTGGCAACATTAGAACATTCTAAGGAAAAAGAAAATATCGATGTTCCTATGTAGGAATTGCCCAGCGACGCTCTAAAATGTTGACGTTCTATGTGAAACCTTAACTCTTGCAACCTGTATGTATATATTAGGATGGAGACTTACAGTCGTACTAATTTTCAAATAATATGATATGATGCAATTTTATCCACATGTGTAGGACAGCATCTTTATTACCTCATGCTACTGGTATTTCCTGACTTTTCTCTTCCACCTTAACATTGCCTTACTATAGCTTAGGCATTTTATTTTGAATAGCTTGTACAGAGCTTTCAAATTAAACTGTACACTATCCACTCTTTACAGGCTGAAGAGACAACTATAATTCTTGCTCTATATACTGGCCGCAGTATACAGAATAAAACCAATATAGAAAATGCATACAGATACATTGTGAATCTTGATATTTAAACACTAAAGATGTACAGGGTTGAATTTTGTGCATTTCTCATTAGAACTAAAGTATTTTTTAGACTAAAGCAAGTTAGTTACTGGAATAAGAGGGAAGGTCCTCTCATGGATCAGTAACTGGTTAAAAGATAGGAAACAAAAGGTAGGAATAAATGGTCAGTTTTCCCAGTGGAGAGAGGTAAATAGCAGGATCCCACAAGAATCTGTACTGGGACAAGTGCTGTTCAGCGTATTCATAAATGATCTGGAAAAAGGGGTAAACAGTGAGATGGCAAATTACTCAAGGTCATTACATCTAAAGCTGACTGCAAAGAGTTACAAAAGAATTTCACAAAACTGGGTGATTGGGCTACAAAATGGCAGATGAAATTCACTGGTGATAAGTGCAAAGTAATGCACAGTGGAAAATATAACAACACATACAAAATGATGGGGTCTAAATTAGCTGTTACCACTCAAGAAAGAGATCTTGGTGTCATTGTGGATAGTTCTCTGAAGACATCTGCTCAGTGTGCAATGGCAGTCAAAACACAGGCTGTTAGGAACCATTAAAAATACCATAATGCCAGTATATAAATCTGTTGTATATCCACACTTTGAATACTGCATGTTATTCTGGTCACCCCATCTGAAAAAAGATATATTAGAATTGGGAAAAGTACATAGAAGGGCAACAAAAATGATTGGGGTATGGAACAGTTTCCGTCAGAGGAGAGATTAAAAAGACTGGGACTGTTCAGTTTAGAAAAGAGACGACTAAAACGGGATTTGGTAGAAGTCTATGAAATCATGAATAAGAAAGTGTTATTTACCCCTTTGCATAACACAGGGGTCGAGAACCTTCGGCACACGGCCTATCAAGGTAATCCACTGGTGGGCCGCAAGACATTTTGTTTACATTGACCATCCGCAGGCATAGCTCCCAGTGGCTGCGGTTCGCCGTTCCTGGCCAATGGGAGCTGTGGGAAGCAGTAGCCAGCACGTCCCTGCGGCCTGCCGCTTCCCGCAGCTCCCTTTGGCCGGGAATGGTGAACCACAGGCACTGGGAGCTGCAGGATGCCGTGCCTGCAGATGGTCAACATAAACAAAATGTCTCGCAGCCCACCAGCGGATTACCCTGATGGGCCGCGTGCCGAAAGTTGCCAACCCCTGACATAACACAAGGAAATTAATCGGCAGCAGGTTTAAAACAAAAGGAAGTATTTCTTCACACAACACACAGTTGACCTGTGGAATTTGTTGTCAGGGGATGTTGTGAAGGCCAAAAGTGTAACTGGGTTCAAAGACAAATTAGATAAGTTCATGGAGGATAGATCCATCAGCATAATGGGCCAGATGGGCAATTGGTCTGACAAGTATGGCCATTCTTATGGTCTTTATGTTCTTATGGGATTTTAAATCAAATAAGTAATGTGGGTTATACAGGATATTTGCAGTAAATGCATTCATGGTTGCCTTGATGAATGGGGGAAAGAGTGCATGTTAAAAGGTATTGATGTTAACTTCACATCCCTGAACTACGCTGCAGCTCAGCATTTAATGTGCTATCTTTTTTTTCTTATTTAGTTAGTCTTTCTCACCCTCTCATTTGTCATGTTAACCTCAAGCTGTGCAGTAAGACATCTTCTTTATATCAGTTACCATGTTTGCCATATCTGATCAGTTTGATTGATCATTGCCTTTGCCACAGGTTGGTAATAAGCTGTTTTGAGAGACTCCCACATTTCCCATAGGACAAAATTGGCATGACAGCATTATAAACTGGCCATTTATCAACCTGTTCCCCAGTGGTCAGTGTCTGAACACCGTTAGGCAAACAAACTCCACTTCTGCTTCACTGCAGTGGGGATAGATTTGAAACCACTGGACACTCAGTTGAAGCCAATATGAGAAGTACAGTAATAAATGACACTGCAGTTGAATCAAAATTGTAAGCACAAATGTCGCATTTAAATTCTACTGAGTTCCTCTATAAACTCAGGCTGCAACCTATATACCAATTATGGGTCAATTTAACAAGTTCAGGTAAAAATCTGCACTTTCAGATGCATGTCAGATTACACTGTTTCTTAATCTGAATGGACCTGTTCTAGACTGTAACAGGAGAAACCCATCCTTTCTTTGAATAAGAACTGATTCGGAAAAGTTTAAGTATTGCAGATTGTCAGGTACCTTCCCTGTCTACCAATGTACCTTCCCTGTCTACCCAGTTCCTTTTGATCAATTTCACAGTCATAGGATTTTAAAAATAGTCAATTTCACCGGTGCAGATGTTTGCATCTGAAATTTCATGATGATGTAACCAGGGGGGTTCCAATCCAAAATGAGGTCATGGGGGGGGTCGCAAAGCTGATGGTGGAGGGCGTGGGATTGCCACCCTCACTTCTGTGCTGCCTTCAGAGCTGGCTCTGAAAGCAGCAACCACGGAGCTTCCTGCAGCCGGAGGACGTACCTGAAGGTTGGTCTGATCTCCCTCCAAGAGTGGCTGTGCAGGGGAAGAGGAAGTCACGTCCCTCTCCAGCCCCACCGGGACTAGCAGCTGGAGCCTGATGCATGGTAGAAGCCCCCGGCTGGGGCGCCCTGGAGGGGAAGATCCGATTTCACGGTCTGTGGCGTGTTTTTCACGACTGTGAATTTGGCAGGGCCCTACCTATTGGGCTAGCCAGCACTACTCACAATAATAATCTGACATTAATCTAGATTCTAGAGAATCTCTTCGCCTAGTGAATAACATAGCTAGTTTTGTTGAGCCCCGCCCTTTGTACTAAACCTACAACTGGACTAAGGCAACCTGGGCCCTTCAGCACAGTCTAAGGTGGGGGCTCTCCATATGGCAGAAGGGCACCCCTCTCATCCTAGAGTGGAAGGGGCAGCTGTAGAAGACCCGTTTCTTCCCCGCACCCTCAAGAAGTGACGCAGGGTCCTCCCCTCAGGAACACAGTGACAACAGGAGTCCTTTCAATAGCTGGGGCATAACTTCTGGGCATGGAAATAGGGTTGGGCTAAGATCTCTGCACCCTTCTTTTCCTGACACCTACAGAGTCCTCTGCTGAGATAGTGTTTATGGGGCACCCCATAGCAGTGGTTTCTGACGTTAACACCTTTTCATAACCCAAGTTACAATCTGTGTCCCATTAATTCTCTAGCCTGGGGTGCCTTTTACACTGCTTTGCTGTCAGAACATCACCTCCTGGCCAGCTCACGCAGCCTTCGGCATGCAAATTGACTCCCAGCTAAATACATGAGCACTCTGACCAGTCACTCATGAATTAAACTGCAGGGCAACACCTGCAAATTCTTAGTCTCAGCCTTGTTCCCCCAGAAATGTGCATCTTGTACTGTCCAGCACACTACTGAACAATGCAAGCTCATAGAAAGTCTGTCTTTTCATCAAAGGAAAATGATATATGTACCAGAAAGCTAAATTTTAAGTGATTGCATGTGACAATACATAAAAGACAGGATTGGTTACAAAGAAAATAAAAGAGTAATATGCAAGCTAATAACTAATTTAACAAGCTAGGTAAACTGAAAAGCAAAGGTTTTGTCTCTCCATACGCTGTTGTAAATTTCACAGGCTGGGTCTCCCTCCAGCCTGGGACTACACCCCCTTAGTTCAGTTCCTGAGAGTCATTGATGTCATGACCAGAGATATGGGAGGAGGAGAGGTGAAGTCAAGTCTTTATCATTCAGTTTCTTGTGCTAGAAATATCCTTGCTGAGTCATGGTGACACGTAGTCTGTTGTGAACATGAGATTTGAATCGTCCCTGTGATGAAATGTAAATTTCTTGTTTACACCCTTGCCTGCTGCTGGTGCTGGAGGATGGCCACTTAAGTAGGTGATGGCCCTTTAACAACGGTCTGGGGTTTGTCACTGAAAAACTGGTTTGTGGTGTTAGCCGGAATAACAACCTATTTCGGTAACAATCATACAGTAGATTCTTATAACTTTGTGTGTAGTGACACTACACATACTTTAGCAGGATAATGATATTCAGCAGATTATGACTTTTCAACTGATCCCTCACAAGACATACTTTGTACAAAATGTATTATAGTCTTGTAAAAGTGGTGACCATAAACTAATCATAAATTTATGGAGGGGGTGGTATGATCGGACTGCCTACGATGGTATGTGGCCCATTGGCAACTGCCAGTAGCAAAAATTCCCAATGGCTGGAGATGGGACACTAAATGGGGAAGGCTCTGAGTTACTACAGAGAATTCTTTCCCAGGTATCTACCTGGTAGGTCTTGCCCACTTGCTCAGGGTCTAACTTGATTGCCATATTTGGGATCAGGAAGGAATTTCCCCTCAGGCCAGATTGGCAGAGACCCTGGGGGTTTTTCACCTTCCTCTGCAGCATGGGGCATGGGTCACTTGCAGGTTTAAACTAGTGTAAATGCTGAATTCTCTGTAACTTGAGACTTTAAACCATGATTTGAAGACTTCAGTAACTCGGCCAGAGGTTAGGGGTCTATTACAGGAGTGGGTGGGCGAGGTTCTGTGGCCTGCTATGTATGGCAGGTAGACTAGATGATCACAATGGTCCCTTTTGACCTAAAAATCTATGAGTCTAAAATAGTGTAGACAGTCACAACACCCCATTGAGATGCCTGGGGCACTTCATAGCTCTCTGAGCTTTTGTTGTAGGCTGTCTGCAGACTTGGTTAGACATCACTGCATTAGCTACATGTTGGTCATGTTTGTGAATTTTTTCTTGCAAACAGAAGGGGTAGGGGCTTCTTAAAAAGAAGAAAGCTGAGATTCTGACATATATTCTTTCTTCAAAATTTCTAAAGTACAACTACTGGTGCCCTCCAGTGGTCGGGGCACCTGTCCGATAAGTTAAATGTATCAAATAAAACTCCCATAAACACGTTCCATCCTCTGTTCAAGCATCTTAGAAAAGAGAGAAATATGAAATCACATAACTTCAGGAGCTGGGTCCCTAGACACGGGTCCATAGTGCCTGGGCCTGAATGTGGCCTTGATTAAATCTTTGGCTATTAAGGAATTTAAGAGTCAAACTGCACATTACTACTTGAGTATAAAATAGGCAAGACTAGAGAAATCAACTCTTTGCTTCTACCAGCTAATGCTGCTTCCCCAAAT
Organism: Terrapene triunguis; assembly: GCF_002925995.2. Classification (NCBI taxonomy): domain Eukaryota; kingdom Metazoa; phylum Chordata; order Testudines; family Emydidae; genus Terrapene; species Terrapene triunguis. Next base: position 4,047,208 of record NW_020665065.1, on the reverse strand, counting down.
ACAAGACCCTTGGTATGGGGGATCACATCATTTCTCCTCTCCATTCCTCTGCCAAACAGAAAACCCTCTTTACGCAAGACCAGTGGTTTTCAAACTTTTTAGGCTGTGTACCCCTTTCCAAATAATGTAGTCCACCGTGTACCCTCATCTGAGATAGGGTTATAATATACCTATGGAACCAGAAAGAAAGATCTAAGTAGGGTGACCAGACAGCAAGTGTGAAAAATCAGGTGGGGGGTAATAGGAGCCTATATAAGAAAACGTCCCAAAAATGGGACTGTCCCTATAAAATTGGGACATCTGGTCACCCTAGGTCTAAGGGATAACACGATGCAACACAACGTACAGGCCCTGGAGTGTGTTGTCCCAGATGCTGCTGCTATTATTATTATTACTTTATTTATTATATACTTTTGCTTTGCATAAAAATAGTCTCCCAAACAGGTTTCTAGTTGTTGATTAGATTGCCAAGTCTTACTAAATAAAAACATTGTCCGCCATTACAGGTTTTCTCTCACAACACTCCTGATGGGAGCTCGTGTACCCTAGGGATATGCGTACCCCACTTTGAAAACTGCTGTGCAAGGTCTAATTCTGTCATACTGCACAAACAGAGGAACCATGTGTATGTGAGATACCGTTATGTCCTCCTAATCCTTTAGCGCACACATAAGAGAAAAGAGGCAGGACGTCTCTGCTTTGTGATATCTATCTAGAAGTGCCAAGGCATTGCTTCAACGGATCAGTATTGACAGTCTGTTTTCCCCTGCTCTATTTAGTCATTGCTGAAGGGGGTCCAGGTTGAAATTGAAGCAATCAAAGCGGCACCTCCTGTGTAGATCTGGGGGACTGATAGTTTGCAAAACTTCTCTTTTGTTAAACATGTTTGATCCTGCCCCTAGTTGTCAGTGGTGGTGCTGCTGTTTAATATTAATAATTCATTATTTTATTACATACATAAATACCACAAAGGGGACAGACGTACAAAACCAATGCAAACCTCTCCTTCCTTTTGAATACACTTTCTCTAAAAAATGAGCTTATGCAGACCCGGTCCTTCCTGGTCCTTTAAAAATTCTCCTATCTTACAGGAGAATTTCTGCACTGCAGGGATCATTCTATTGAATAGCATTGAGTTCCCGAGTTAACATTAAGACCCACCCTTCCAACAGGAGCAAAACTATTTTAAAGGGCCAGGACTGCATATTAAATAAGACCCTGATCTAAGAAAGCACTTAATCACCTGCTTAATTTGACTTTAATGAGACTACATGCATGCTTAAAATTATACACTGATGAATAAGGGCCTAGGTTTCTGTTGTGATGTAGATCATAGTGACTTTAATGATATTTGTATCTTAGTTTTAGAACAAAGTACGATAAAGTGTCATACTACCTCTCATTCATCCTTGTGATAACAGGTTATCTGCTGTACATTACAGATGGAAAAACAAACAACGTATAAGTAGGACTGTATAAAATATTGCAAAACTTTTCTTCTCTTAACCTACTTTTGCCATGTTGTTTTTTCCCATGGAATTTTGGTGAAGTGACTTCTGTTTTACAGGTTGAGTGCGAAGTTATTCCCAGACTGCACAAACTATAATTTTTAATCTTAACGATAGATTTAGTGACCGCTGAAGTGTAAAATAAACCACTGTGGCCCAATCAATCAAATTTGCATAGTTTATAGAAAGTATCTGTATGAGATTTTTATATCAGAATGTCTGTAATAGTAATAGATGTTTATTAGCAACCATAAAGCTGTTTGAATGTAATATCTCTCTAAATAATACCAGCAGCTTCAAAAGAAATCTCTAAAGCAAATGCAACTGCACCATAAACAGCCTGCAACATAAGATTTAAAAGCTATTACAAGAACCCTCGAAGATTCATGGACTGTTCTATTACTAGGACTCTCTATAGTGAATTGAAATACATCGCAATTATGGTACAGAACTCTTCTAAAAATGTATTACCAAGTATCAGTCAAGCGATAGCCTTTGTATTTCAGTGCAAAATACATACAGTAATTGTAAACCTATCATGTTAAACTGAATGGGTAACAAGCATCTAAAAAGTTTGAGCTAGCAGCTTAGATCCTCCTGACATATTAAAAAATCAGGCTGCAAATCTTATGAGATCAGGTGAGGTGCTCAGGACTCTACAACTCAGATTGAACTTCGCAGGGGTGCTTGACACCTGTTAGATTATCAGTTTATCCTGGTTTGGAGTGAGCTAGAAATAACCCTAAGGGCAGCTTTTCTTCTGCATTATTTTGGAACATCTCATCTGGGACAAACCATAGGGTGCAGATGTGAGAAAATGTTGGGTGGAGGGAGGTGTGGATTTTTTTTAAGCATTTCCTCTAAATATTCAAGCAAAAGGTGTGGTTGGTGTAGTAGAGAGAGAGCGAGAGCCTGGAGTACTGAGCTTGTTGGAAGATCTGAGACCTGAACCAGAGGCTGTGAACCAAAGCCAGGCCATGTATTAAAGCAGATGCTTACAAGTCCACTCCACGGTACATGAAGTTGGCAACGTTGGTGCTAGTGTACTAGGCACTAGATATTTACATAAATATATTCCAGGTAGTACAGATACAACCCAATCTAATACAACATGAGATGGTTTGACAAAACAATGAATAGGGATGTTTTGTCCGAGATATCGGGAACAAGGGGAGGTAACAAACAGATGTCATGAAACAAGCAAGGTGATACGTAATTGTTTGTCCCAGAGTTTGTCTCAGTCTATAAATGTTGGGGTACGTCGCCTTAACCCTTTGCCCAGCCTAGGGGGCAGCAGAAAGTCCCACTGCTGACTGACCTTAGTCCTTGCACTCATGTGTTAGTGTGCCTGTAGACATTGAACTGGGAACTAGTACTATGTCTTGAGGGCAATAAACATGGGGGAGGGATAGCTCAGTGGTTTGAGCATTGGCCTGCTAAACCCAGGGTTGTGAGTTCAATCCTTGAGGGGGGCCATTTAAGGATCTGTTGTTCAGATTGGAGCTTGCATTTTGGAACTGGATCTAAATTTTCCCAGTGTTAAGGCCTGGGTCGTTTCTTGTCTGTGTCCATGTCTCTCAACGTGTCCATATTAAAAATCTATCACGGTCTATGTTTAGGTAAGTAGCACAATGCAGCTTTCTCTCAACATGCATTTTTGACTGAGAGAGTCTGTTTGTGGAAGAAGCTATGAGTGTTGCAAAAACACACACCTGTGGAATTTTGTGCTTGGCTCCTTTATTAAATGGCTGATGATAATTGGGAAGTTTTCACCAGAGATGAATAGACAGCGTTACTGACTGGATCTGACTTGGTGGAGATCCTGCTGAGGAGCCTGGTAGTCCTCTCCTTGAAGTGTGAAGACGGCTGGCTCCTAATCTCCCATAGGCTTATTGGAGATGAAAACTAATAAAATGTTTAGCGATACTGACGCAGTCTGAGGTCAGGGCCCCCGAGAAGCAGTTGTTTTTTTGGGTAAATGTGGTCAGATCAAAGCATTGAAAAGAACAAGATGTTCAGATGACAGGAGGGCAGGGACACATAGCAGAATAAGAGGAGATACTGTTTAGGCCTGTAGCTGTGGTTAGCTGACTGGAGTTCTGAAGGTAGCCTTCTCACAGGAGGGTAGTGAACACTGCCTGGGAGAGAAAGTAACCATGCTGGCCCTCGCAGTGAGAAGGAAACATTGAAATGCTCTGTGCTTTCAGCACAGTCTATACAGAGTGAGCACACACATTGCAGAGCGGCTGCTTCTTCAGAAACATGCCTGCCCGTGCTATGGCATTGGCGGATCTGAACGGCCCAGGAGAAATGAGACCAAAAGGGGGATTCTTCTCAGCACAAAAGGGAATAAAAGAAAAGAAAAACAGCAGCCTTTTACTGTGAGTGCACAATCACAGGGCATCCTAGGCTCCAAGGCTGCAAATAAAATGGCATCTAGGCCTGGGAAGGACTGAAAGTGGGAGAGAGATGCTGTGGGCAGCAGGAAAATGAAAATGTCTTGGACATTTCAGTACAAATGTAGCTGGTGGTAAGAAATGTCATAGTGGGCATTTTGTGAGGCTTGGGATATAGGATGTTCTGTGCTGGCTAGTGACCTGACTCTCAAAGCTCGCTTTTCCGAACTGTGAAACCTACAGATAAGGGGTCCTCCGGTTTGCAAGATAGCCAATGTATCGGGGGTCTGCTGGATGCTGGGCGTAGTTTGGCAGATTATCATCCTTGCAGTTGTGTATTGTGATGTGTGTATGAATGTATGATCTCTGCCTCAAGGATCTACAGACTAGCCTTGGACAGACAATGAGGAGTGTGTGTAGCGGGGAAAGATATTGAAAGAAAGAGGGAAGAAAGGCCCTGTAAGTATGAATTCATTCGAAGGCCCCAGAGTCCAAAAACCAGTTCTGCTTACCATTTGTGGGAGGATAGGGAATGTGATATGTGGCAGGTGGGAGGTGCTAATAGAGCCGTACTCTAGGGTGTATAAATTGGCTGTCCCTGACTTTTACATCAGAACAGGTGACCATTTATGGTGCTTTCTAACACCACTAAACAAGAACACTGTGTAACAAAGGGAATCGCTCATTGAGCAGTGAGTTATAAAACAAAAAACTGACTCGAGTAGAAACAATTCCAGGAGACAGCTAATGTGCTGCCTTATTGTGATAACAGGCCATGATCTCAGCTCAGGAGGCTGAGGAGGTGACAGTCTTAGCGTCCCAGAGAGTTTCCTTTCCATCAGAGAGAAACTAAACATAAACACTGCGAGGAGAGCTAGAGGATTGGCTGCTAGAAAACATGAGCCAGAGAAAACCCTGTGATTGTATAAGGGATGTATAAGACTAGTCCTCATCCTAATGTGTTGTGTATTCTGTGGGGAAACCCACAAGACACCAGAGGAAAATCTGTGTTGTGTGTACACCATGTATATTTTGTGTCCATATCCATGTGTCAAGTCCACAGGTGTGTTTTAGAGCTAAGTGAACTTCAGTGTTTATATTTTGCATGAGTTTGGTCAAACTTTCATCAGTTTCAGCCTGCATGAGTCCTCTTCCTCACTGAAATTTAGAGTTTTGGCTTCTGATTAACCTTTATGGTTCCAAATAAAACCTGTGAATTTCATTTAGCTCCGTGCATTACGTATGAGTTTCACAGAATCCAAAAGGAAACAATAAAACCATAGCAATTGGAAATAATCCAACCCACTCCATTTGTCTGTTTCATCCACCTGGTGTGTCCTGCACATGATAAGAATGCTGAAAGCTCTTCTCAATGATAATAGAAGTTAATTTGGCTCCTGAACCACTGAGGTCTGAGTATCGCCAGTTTACACCATTGCAAAGTAAGAGTAAAGTATTTCCATTCTGATTGGTAGCCTTTGACACACTCCTCGCACAGATGTAAATGACTACACCAGGTGAAGGGCAACAGAGAGTCAGGCCCTGTAAGTAGTGGGTGAAATACAGGCAGTAGTTGTATCTTCCTGGTGTATCAAACCAAGTGACTAGAAATGAGGAGATCAGAAAGGAAGAGTTCTGTTTACTTGGGTGCAGAAGGAGACTTCACAGTCATACTGCTCTTAACCCTGATTTGGAACCTGCCTTCGTTAGTTTACTTCCTATTTCCTACCAGAGGGTCCTTCTCCGGGAACATGATCCTTACAGTAACCAAACATTTACCGTCTATTGGCCAGCTCCAATACTCTACTATAGCAATACCCATAGTCGTTAACAGAGCTCTATTGTCTGAATTTATATCAAGAACTAATGTGTTGCTTGGTTACAAGAATAAAAAAATGCCCTAATAATGTTAACACCAATACTTAGAAAGGAGGGGACTGCACATAACCTTGGGTACATAGTGCCTGAGACAAAGATCATAGACTTCCTGTCTGAACTTGAGCAGTTCACTTAATCGTTCTGTGCCTCAGTTTCCCACTGGCAAAATTGGAATAGAAATACTTTTTCTCCCACCTTTTGTCTGCCTATTTAGTTTTTTAAATTGTTCAGGAACAGAACTAGCTCTTACTATATGAATGTGAGTACAGAGGGGCCTTGATCTTGGTTGGGGTCTCTAGACCCTATCAGAATATAAATTATTAGGGTTGAACTGGAATTTTTTGACAATTTTTTTTTTTTTGGGTCAGAAAATGCTGATTTGTCAAAGCTAAAACTTTCTGCGGGAGTTGGTTTCAGTGAATTTCTCAATGTTCAAGAATTTTTGAAAATTGTTTAAACATTTCATTTCAGCATTTTCCAAATGAAAAATTGCAATTTTCCGATTCAAAATGACCTTTCATTTGGACTTTTAAGCTAATGGTAAAAACAAACAAATAAGTAAATAAAAATCTGCCCAAAACATTTTGAAATGATGAAAACATCTTGATTAACCTGCAACAGTTTTTTTTTTTCAATACAATAAAATGTTTGACTTGACAATAAAATGTCTGTCCCAATTCAATCTTGACATTGTTTCCAGGGCATCAAAACTGTTTCCCTCCTAGTTGTACTATTTAATAGCAATCAAATTAACCCTAGAGGTGTACCTTCCTGAGCTATGCGCTGTCCGCTCCTTTTATTGATGCCAAACTTAGTTACAGTCATACAAACTGCGACTTGGATGCAGCACACGTTTGGATTCAGATTTGGAGAATGATTCATATATACTAAAAGGTGAATAAAATGTAGCAGTTTTATGGTGCTTCCTGTGCTCCTCTGACAAGTAATGGATTTATGCTTTCATTTGTCCTCCGCTCCAATGAAAAATGTTATCTCCTCCTCCATCCCCCGCTTGCTCCACCAAAGGGCAGAAAATAATTGCTCCCCCCAGAACCCACTTTAGGCAGCCTGAGATGTTGGCACTGGATCAGTCAGAAAGGGAAAGTTTTATGTAAAAAATGCAAGGAAGCACTAGACAGCATGCAAGCAATTGGAGACTATCCATAGTCACTGTTGTTTTCTGTCGCCTTGGCCCATCTCACCAGCATGTAAATATGTTGCAACCTACAACATCCAGACTTGCTCAGTACACCTCTACCTCGATAGAACGCTGTCTTCGGGAGCCAAAAAATCTTACCGCGTTATAGGTGAAACCGCATTATATTGAACTTGCTTTGATCCACCAGAGTGCACAGTCCCGCCCCCTGGAGCACTGCTTTACCGCGTTATATCCGAATGCGTGTTATATTGGGTCACGTTATATCGAGGTAGCAGTGTAGTTTGTGATTGCCTCTTCCATCAGAGGACTGGAGGTTTGCAGAGACTAAAAGCCCCAATTCTACTGAAAATTAATTGAGACTCTTCTGTTTGAGTGCTGCAGGGCTCTATACATGGAACAAAAAGAAGGTCATGAGCATTCTCCATGTGGCATGTGAGCAGTTTAGCTGCTGAGCGTAATTCCTGTAGGTATCACTTGTCATCTTCAGAGTGCAAGTATTAATCCTCCCAGGCTCCCTCTGTGGTTTAGGTCGGTGTTATCATTCCCATTTTACAGAGAAGGAAATGACTTCCCCAAAACTTCAGAAAGAATTCATGGTAGAGGCAGGATTATGACTCAGGAGTTCCTGATTCCCATTCCTGTGCTCAGACCACTAATCCAAGTTACTCTCAATGTACCTACCCCTGTGATTCAGGTTAGGCTACTTGATCAATGGCAGCTACCTCTAAACTCCCCAAATAGATTATTGTCACATTGAATATTTATAGGGATTATTAGTATGCAGACACAATACACAGCAGTGGCTCCACATTAAATATCATATCCTATCATATCCTTACATCTGAGGTGCACAAAGGCTATAAATCTGCAATCTAAAAGTCTTTGAGTTTTGTTAAAAAATAAATGTACTGTCCAACGACAGCACTCATTTTTCCAAATGAAATAACTTGTATTTAACATATATTTTTTCTGCTTCTTCAAATATAGCCAAAGGCACTAGCCCACCTTCTGGATTAGCGGACAGTACTATTTCAATTTATAAATAAAGTCCTTTTGGAATTGCAAATAAAAAAACATCTGAAATCACTAACCATCTTGGCTTTTATTTTTATGCCTATAAAAATGTCTGAACCATTTGTTTTAAAAAAATTTAACAACAGAAAGTACTCCTTTGAGCTGATATGTCCAAGTTTCAGTTGGAAGTGGAGTTACAATATCCTTAAGTTTCAGATGGAGGGCTAACAAAGAATTCCACCTAAACGTAGCCATTCTTTTCCTGTTTTCGCCTAACATTGTCATATGAGAACCTCTAAGTTCAGTTGAATTTGCATCCAGAAGTTCAGGGGTGAAATCCTTGCCTCCATGAAGTCAATGGGAGTTTTGTCATTGACTTTGATGAGGCCAAGATTTCAGCCCAGAAGCTTAATCCGGTTCTTTGCATTTTCAAGAGCACTCCAGTACTTCTTGGACTGATAGTGTCCGAGATATTGCAAGAACAGTTTTTGTTACCGCATTTCTTGATTCCAGATGCAAACAGGAAGAACAAAGGTCCAAGGAACAAAGACAAATAACCAAACCTTTTTTTAACTTCCAAAGGCTGGGGTTTTGGAAGAAATTCAGGATGGTTCTTATTTTATCCGAAAAGATTTCATCAGCTATCCCTCTTCTAAGACCCTGACTATATGATTTTTTAAACCAATGATTATAAACTGTTTTAAAGCCCAGTTTAAAAGTGGTTTCTGCTGACACAGGTGGAACTTTGTGTGCCAGGCAAAACACTTTTAAATGGTTAGGGAAACCATTTTCTAATAAGTACAAACCTAGTGCAGAAAAAGGGGACAGCTTCATCCTAAAAATCATACTTCTGTTTGCATTGTTTTTACCTGTTTTGTTACAAGAAGCATTTAAGGTTACTGTAATTGTGAGGGAGAGTATTGAATATTTTTTCCAATTTGTTTACTGTGTTGTTTGGCAGCACTTGGTGTACAGCATTTTCACTCTCTTCTCTGTTAGTCAGTTAATCAGTTTCCCCTGTTGTTTGTGAGAGTCTTTCCTGCAGGAACAAGGGAGAGAGACAGGAAAATGAGTTTGTAAAACCACAGAAAAATGGCAGGGAAACTCTAGAGCAAACATAGTGCCTTAGACTCTTTTTAATTCATTTTTTTTAACTGATTAGATTTCAATGTGACTTAACACTATTTTAAAAATGTTGCCTAGTCTGTACTGACCAGGTAAGCCACACTTTATCCATAGTAGAAGAAATACTTTTTAAAATAAAATCTCTGCTGCCTGAGAATGTGTTAGGATATTAATTGTGATGTAATGATGTCAGTTCACACTTGTACTAACTTCTTATGAATGAAAACTATTCTGAGAACTTTCCTTCATTCATTCCTTCAGTCTGCCTATGGTAACACTGTACCATCTAACTCAATGTAAACAGTTGTAGGATTTGGCATTTATAGAGTAATATGTCAAGATACAGTAGCTTTGTTCTAGGCTTAAGCTAAAGTATTCTTAAAAGAAATCAGTGCAAACCTCATTAAAGTTATATGCTATTAAAATATAAATGGAATTTCAATGTAGCTTGTTACATGGAGAGCTTAAAAAGAAGCAAATTGCATATATTTTAATATATTGAGTTGCATCATTTTTCACCATGTGTATAATTTTCCCTTTGAAAAATAAAAATGATCAGATCATAAGGTAGTATCAGAAGATGCTCAGAATATGGAAATGTTAAAGTTACAAGGACGATCAGGACTACAGAACATGGCTATGTGCATTGACTTCTCTAGTAATTGATCAAATGTAGTACAGTGAAGTTGATCTCCTTTTAGGATGAAGAAATATAGGGGAATATGTGTAAAATATTAAAATGTATACACGGACCTTCCTTTTTAAAGAACATAATGCTTTATATGGAAAAGAACCATAATTTTAAAAAACTAACCTTTTTTAATAACCTTAAGATAAATGTGAGATACAATACATAAATGTTGACTATTTTGATGTATACTTTCTGTTGTTTTTGTTTTATAGCATATCCCTGGGGAGGAAATGTTTTAAAAACTGGTCAGGCTGATATTTTACACATAAGCATGCCATTTTTGTCTTAAGCATATTGTTTTGCCTGAACACTGGTTATAACTACTGTATGAAGGCGCCCTCTGTTGCTGAAAGATGGAATTTACAGTAATATGCAAATATGTTTTTGGCCGAGCTTAGAGAGTTTTAAAACTTAAAATAAAATGTACTTTTTTCTTCTTCATCTCAAAATGTGCTGCTCAGATGCTGCCAACTTTATCTGAACCTTAAAAACAAAACCCAAACTCTTGTGTTTTCTTGGCTGGCTAATAAATAGTACGGAGCTTTGATTCATGCAGAATTTTATGTTTGTTTAAATAGCAGGCATGGTGCTGTATTTTCTTTAAAAACAAAATCAGTTCTAAAAATAATAATGCTTACCTGACAAAAAACCTGACTGACATGACTTTAATTATTTGTTGCATTGTAATTCTGTGTATAAAGAACTCCAATTCTAGATTCAAATGCTGCCCTATAGTTAATGTTCCAGTTAAGCCAAGCAGATGGCTCAGCTTTATATTTCTAATTTTTGCTCCATGTTATAACTTTAACTTCAGGAAGTGAAATCCTGGCTGTATTGAAGTCAGTGGGAAAACGCCTTTTGACTTCAGCAGAGGCAGGATTTCACCCCAAGGTGTGTGTATGGTTTTGTAGCTTTGTTTGTTTGTTTGTTTAATTTTTGTTATTTTTTCCTCATACCCAAACAGTCTTAATAAAAATTTGCCAAGGAAGTACTAGTTACTTCACGGTGTTCGCTGAAAACTGCGGGCACACGAGCTCTGGCCTTGCTAGTAACAGAGCAATACTCTCTAGGGAAAAGGGGTGGAACAAGCCTCCGTTAACTTAACTAGTTCAAAGCTGGACTCTGAGGCAAAATATACTCTGCAGAAACATGTGCCTTGATGTATCTATTACTGAGTGCCTTTTGCTTAAAGCAAAATAATAAAATAAAACTAATAGCTCTTGACAAACGTAAATGCTAAAGATCCAAACATTCTGGCCAGCATAAGTTTATTTTCAACTTTTTATACAGTGGCAGGGAGAGAATCACAATACTCTGATTTTTTTGTTTGTTTGTTTCACATATCTAATATTTTATGAACGTTATTAAAGATAAGAGGGCTGAATTCTGCTCTCAATTATGCAGGTGTTGCCTGAAGCAATTGCGCTTACCTGAAGAAAGTTACTACTCATTTTACACTGGTGTGAAAGAAGAATTTGCCCTAATACACATGTATCTTTGTTTTCCTGTGTAGATTTACAAGATGGCTAGTTCTCCTAGAAACCATGTCACAGTTTAAGTCCAAGTCAAATCATTAAGGATTGTGGTTCTGTTCACAATATTGGATCCATGAATACTACATCAGAAATGGCAGCACTTTTCTGGATTTTATTATTCCAGTAAAATAAACTGCTCTTGGGTGCATGACTTCCAGGTCATTGAGAGCAGAACTGTGTGGGAAATTTTTTGTTAAGGAAGAAATACAATTTAAAATCAAACTTAGCCAGGTTTGTGGAAAAAATGCAATTGTCACAAATGTCTGGTCTTACAGCCGAACACTGTCATTTTGCTGTAAGAAATAATATTTCTAGCTAAACTTTTAAATTTCTTTGCTAAAATGGGAAATTAATATGTGGGAAAAATTCAGGGTTTTTGTCCCGAGGACAGAACATGTCCATAGAAGTGGCTAAATATTGCCCCGCTGACTCAGTTTATTAAACTCTTCCAAATGTTTTTGGAAATATCAGATTTTGCATACTCACAAAGAGAGCTTTGCGGCAACACTATCTTGGAAGCTTTTGCCTTGTTACATGAGAGCAAGTCCCGTGTACAGTATAATAGTTTCATATGAGGGACTTTCTTGAGTGAGGCGATGATACAGCAGTGTTAACTTTGAGCACCATCCGTAAGCACTACTATGTGAGCCAGCACTGAGGATTACAACCCCTCTGCCTCTTGTGAGGAGGGTAGAAGGACTGGAGTAAAGAGGGAAAACTTTATAGTAATAAAAAATCTGACACTATTGGTAGCAGCAGACTTTCTAAAACCCTAGATTGATTTCTTGTGATATTAGAGCCGTTAGTATTTTGGGAAAGTTCCAGATTTTGAGAATGTTGAGATGTTGTTAGACATGTTCTGAATTTTGTGGTTAACTTGGAGCTGCCTTCTCTGAACCTTGTTTTAAAACCGCGTGGATCCCTTTAACCCTAGAACCACATCAGAATAAGGCCCTAAGCGAACAAAATAACTGTGCAGCACACTGCTCCAAACTGTTTAGATTTATAACTTCACGGGAAATATTTTATCTGTGTTCAATGTTGTTTGCTAAAACTTTATTAGTCCCACACTTGAAATTAATTTATAGAGGACAGAAGCGGCAGAAGTTGATTTATGGTGCATCAGCCTCTCTTTAGCAGAAAACAGGCGGTGTGTTTATATAACGTACTGAACATATAGAGACAATTAACTGGTCTGGAAGTGCTGTTTCTGATTTATTTTAAAAGTACGGTATATAAAATGATTGTTAATCCTTATATAGAAGAAAAAATAATCTGCATGTTTTTCATCTTTTTTTCTTTCCTTTTCTATTTTTATATGTATCTATATTTATATATGAAATGCCAAAGTCAAGCTTGATTTCATATATATATATTGATATATAACATAAATAAGAATATATATACTTGTGTTTGTACACAGTCTGTATTTGGATGTCAAAATTAGAAATCTTGTGATGTAAAAATTAGGCCAAATATGGTAGATAGTGAATGTACAATGGGACAATTCTGCAACCCTTGTTCATGTCAGTAATTTTAGATTCTCCTCTTGGGTGCATTGGTGTAAACCCTGAGTAACTCCAGTATGTTTTGTGGGGGCAAATTATAAATTACAAGAGCTGTGGTATAAGGGAGATCTGAATGCCCATAGACCCACTCCTGCATCCCACTGACCATTCACCTTCTCTCTCTATTCCTGTGATGGTCCCTAATACACCAAGCCAGAAGAGCGGCTCATGCATATAGCACCATAGGCTTAAGTAGCAGCCCAAACCAAAATCAGGCCCCATGTCTCTGTTAGACTAGAAAATGACAGTCTTATGCTGCTGAATATGATTAACCTTTTAATCTTCAGATTAACATAAGGGATTGTAAGAATTGATAGTAGCTGGCATGTGATGTCAGTATTTACTTTTAAAGTCAGTAATCTGTGACTCAGCAAAACCATACACCATAAAAGTTCTTTTGGAGACATAGCAACAGGAGTTTGTGTATTATTCCTAATAACCCGTGAAATCTATGAAGGATACTGAACATGCCCAGTAAATTGTGGTTCTAAAAACCCTTAGGAATCATTATTTAATATGCACCGTATGTAAAGTAGCCATTTTTAAAACCTAAATAATATGGATACATCATTATTGGCCAACAAGGACTGAAGAGTTACAATATGTTGGCCTTTCTCCAAAGTTTGTTCCCAGATAAAAGTTCCTCTTCAAATGTTGTTTTTATATTTTTTATATATATATATATATATTATTCTTAAAATACCATCTGTGTATACTGTGCTTTACAGACAGTTACATATAATGGGCTCTCAGTGTGAGGGGTTACAGTCTAAATTCAATGCAAGTACAATACTTTGTTGCAATACAATACACCAGCAGGCATGCGTGGTCATTTCCATGGATTGCCAGTGCTCTTTCAAATAGTGCATCAGTCATTCTTGTTTTTGGAATCCACCTGTAAGATTCTGTTTTAGCGATAGATGGAAAACCGATTCAAAATGTAGATGTTTATCTGAACTTGTCTGGTCTAGAAATCATACCAGAAATCTTGTGAATACAGGCTCTCTTAATTCGATTTCCACTGCATCTTCATTCCACCTGGATCTAAGCACCATAAGCTCTCATGTTCTTTCCGCATGTGGTCTCAGCTGAAGCCAGGAAAAGACAAGGCATGGAAAATATGTTTTTAAAATATTAACCAAACTCAGAACCTCAGAAAGGTTCTCTTCATGACTGGAACATGCCTGGGAGAACATCCACTTCTGTTTTCATTTAATCTGAACCAGTTCACCCAGCCTTAGTTAAAACCATATGTTATTGGATTAAATGTACTCCGAACAAGAAGTGTGTGGCGGGGTGGGGTGTGTGGAGAAAGCGGGGCTGGTTGGTATAGTATGGAGGGTTTTCTAACAGTTTCCCTCAGCAAAATTAGCAGAGTATGCAGTGAAGAGCCCAGGTCACTTAATCTCCAAAGGGTTAACTTTAATTTCAGAGTTCCCAAAATGTCAGTGCTCCCTTATCCAAAAATACAGCAACTGGCTTTATCAACATATGCTTTTCATTACCTACAAGACTTACAATATTTTTGGTGTCTGTATCAACTTGATTCAATTACTGGTACCACTGTGAGGGAACATTACCTCCAGGGAAAAGGGGGTGAATGCATCAGTGCCCATGGATACAGGGTAGGGAGCAGATTAATATAACAGATTTACATCAAGACTGCTGACTCCATTACTTTAAAACTCCTGTAATTGACTTTTTTAAAAATGACATTAGCATTTAAATGGTACTGTCGTTACAAGGGTGAAGGTTCAGCAAAATATGATCAATTTATTGAGCTCTTCAAATGTTCTTTTGATATTTATTTTTTTGTTGCCATGCCGGAGGGGTTTTTGTATTTTGTCAGACACAGGAAAAGTCTATAACACTAAGATCTTTGACTGGGTGGCTACTGCATGGACATAAATGACAAAGTTTACCTAAAACAGAGTGTGTGACCATCCTCAAAGTTGTCTCTTTTGTCTTGGTTTTTAAATGCCTGTTCTAAGATTTTAAAAGTCCCTTTACGCTGTTATTCCCAAACAGCAAATGAACAATGTATAGAGATCGTCTTTGCTCTATGACCATAGGCAATGGTGCAAATTCTCCCTAAATTACAGATGGGGACGATATCCACCATGAGGTCTTCATTTCCTAACTATGGGTCTCTCAAAATGATTTGAGTTGCATACAGAACATATAAAAGCCTGGAGTAAACATAGCTACAGTACATCGGACTTCAAGGCTGGACTTTTCAAATTGGCCTAAAGGAGGTAGGTGCCCAAATCCCATTAATTTTCAATAGGAGTTGAGTGTCTGTCTAAACAGTTTGAATGTCTCAGCCAAAAGGCAAATGTTCTTCACTCACATTTCTGGTACATGTGCTTGGTTTTGGATGAAACAGAATCTAACCCTGCAAACTCTTATTCACACAAATAATCTTTACTCATGCAAGTAGTTCCATTGCCATAAAATGGGTGAAATTGTGAGTTCATTTAGAACCAAATTAAATCTGAAGTAACTCCACTGAAGCTAATGACTTTTTCAGCTATCATCAATAGGTAGATAGTGAATATGTAATTGGGCAATTTTTCAGCCTTTGTTAGTAATTTCAGATTCTCATCTCAGATGTTTTAAAGATCCATTATAAGCTATGATCACATAACCAAATGCTGCTTAGGATGTCCGTCTCCTGGAGATGAACTAACACTTACAAAGTTTGACTCGCATAGCTGCATGCGATTTTGTGGAATTGGTCCTTTGACACAGGTGAAAGACCAAACATCTTGCAGAATTCCTGAAAGATTCCTGTTAAGGATGCAATTTGTGCACTGAATTTGTTTGTTTGTTTGTTTATTTATTTATTTATCTTAGTTTTCATAGATACAAATAATTTTAGAAGTAAGAAGAACATGCTAAATTTTTTGGCACACTTGACCTGCAGCACTCCGGTTCTGAACTGTGCGATACTGAGATAAATAGGACTTCTGTCTCCAGGACTGCCTAGCTCCTGTCACGACTAAATTCATGTCAAAAGCTAGCATTGGAATGAAACAGACCAAGGAGCCCTGGTAGGTCCCCTACATTTTCTCCTATTTAAAACCAAAAAACCCACAAAATCTGGAAATCTGCATTATTGGGTTGAATTTGCAGTCAATGGCTCCCTGGCCGCTGCTGATACAATAGATACAGACTGACCTGATTAATCTGGTCCAGCCTGGCTAGAAAAGTCAGTCTAGGAAATAGAGCCAGAGTTGAAACTACAGTGGCATTAGTAACTCAAACACCCCCCTGCCTTACTTTGCTATAGAATGCTAGGTAATGACCCTGCTCGGCCCTGCCAGTTCTCTCTGACCTCCCCCTTTTCAGGATGCTGCTTAATTTGCACTAATTACATTCCAATCTGACAGGAACTTGGACATTGTCTCAGGCTTTCAGGTACTTTCACTGCTCTTGTTCCAGGACAGAATGCTCTTGAGGTTGAGTAGGAGGAATATTATAGCGATGACACAATAGTCAGTCCACATAATCAGGCTGTATTTTATATATTGTATATATTTATTCACATACATACACATTAACACACATACACAACATAGATAGGTAAAATATGACACACACACACACACACACACACACAGAGATAAACTTAAACACACCTCTGAATTTGTCTCTGTGCTGTAATTAGGCGTTCCTACTGGGATTTAGGAGATTTAGTTAATATAACCAAAAGGACTGTAATTCTGATGTTAAATGAATAATTATTAGTTAACAGTATTTACTTCTGTGAACTTTCGGCTTCATACTGTCACTGGTTAGTCCCCAGAACTCTCAGATCAAATCGCTGTATCAAGCAGCTGCAGGGCTGACCGTGGTAAGAGAAATGCCAAGATGGAATAGGTCACAAGCCTTAGAGAGACTTTCTATATAGCACAAAACTTACAGGGCAGTCTCAGCTTTGACAGATCTAAAATTCGAGCTACTTTTTTTCCTTATTTGTTTGAAAATAAAATGTCGGGCTTCTCATCGTGGTGTGTTAGCACCAGTGGGTGTGTAAATTCTAGATCACATGAGTGTGTCACAGGCTAACTGGCTCACGTGGACCTTGCTGGAGCACACTTAAAGTTCCCCAGAGAACGTTAACATGTACTTTTTGAAATGTATTTGAAATGCATTGACACACACTAGGGAACTTGTACTGCATGCCAGCATGGCCCACACGAGCCAGCGAGTGCATGACATGTTGGGGCAGACCAGAATTTACACCCTACTGGTGTAAACTAACACACCGTGTAGACAAGCCGTGGGTGTGTGTGCGTGCATGTGTGTAAACAGGAATCTAGAATTATGTCTAAATATATAGATATATATAGATAGATAAATAGATTTCAAAATAAATTCTACATGTTGGCTTTTTACTAAGAATAAGTGAAGAAAATGAATCCATCTCAACAGTGCGACACTCAGACACAACCATACAATAACAATGACCAACGAGGACAATGAGAAACCAGCCCTTGCAATTGACCAACAGCTGCAAGCGTGTGCATTGTAGTTGGGAAGAAGAGCTGGAATTCTTTATGGAAGCCGGTTTCAGTATGAAGCTTCGAAGAGGATGCTAACAATAAAATTAAAACACATGCCCTGTTTGTGTTGTTTTAAGAAGAATAAGATGCATGCCTTTGTGAGAGTTTAGCTTCACTAAGGCTTTTATAAACAGAAAGTATCAGTAAGTTAAGTCGGTGTTTCAAAATATTGTATCATTTTAAAATGCAGTGCACATTAGATCACTGAAACGGGATACACCAATTTGAACTTTTTCAAATAATGCAGGTCTGTGTTTGCAGAGACAGAGGCACCCTGAACCCAAAATCCCTTGAGCTGTCTTTCAAAGAGTGATAGTTACGGAAATTAGCAGTGCAGAAATCCATACTAATCATTCATCAGGAGTCTTATTAACTGTCTTACCGATGTTATTAGGAGCGGGCCCAGCTTTCCGACTTGAGTAGCTGGGGAAGAGGGCTTCTTCTCCCACAGCTGTGAAAAAGTGATGCAGTCTGGGGTCTTAGGACAATGCTCTTAAGGTGGAGTTTTTCCACAGGGCTAATTCCTTGAAACCGTGGTGGCGTGAGGGAACAATAATATAATCTTAATAATAGCACCTTACCATTATACTGCACCCTGTTGTGCCAAAGAATCTGAGGCACATTGCAAAAATAGGGGGTCAATCCTGTAAGCCCACTCTTGCCAGTAGCCCCGGGAAGTCACTGAGCTACTTGTGTGAGTAAAGATCCCCTTGGGTAAGGGTTTGCAGTCTCAGGCCCTTAATCTGTTGCACAATTACAGTTCTGCATAAAATTGTCACAGAACAAATACTTTCTTCCTCTCATCAAAACAGAGCTTAGTATTAGAATACACCAATCCAGAACACTGTGTAATAACCAGGTTTTTCGAGTGGGCTAATTCAAGCACATTGATCTACTGAGACCGTTTTAGCAATTATGCTGATGAGTATTCTCTGCTCTGACTGAGAGTCTACTACTCTCAAAAGGTGGTTGTGATCAGTCATTGCAAATGGGCAGAAACAAAGTCAGCTCATAGAATATGGATGTTAATATTGCTAAGTCATATAGTAGGAATTTCTTTAATTACAAAATGTCTTTGCATAAATAGGAAGAAACAATAAACAACACGCAGTCCAGCCAAATTTCTCATATTAATTTATTTATTGGCGGTTGCCAGGAGTTTTATCTAAGAATAAGGTGGGTGGTGGTGTTCGTTGGTTTTTATAAATTTGGGGCCTATTTCTTAGGAAAAGGAATAGAATCTATTTGGGTTTTTGTTAAAGCCATGCACAGCACTGACCCTTGATATTCACCCAGCATTAGTTTCATATGCAGCAAAATTAAATTGAATCGTTGTTGAATCCAATTTTCTAAGTTATTGGACTTTGCTCTAGCTAATGTCTCCACCTTAAGAGAAATAAAGAACATCAAGGAGATAAATAATACTTGAAAAAGACAGGATCATTTTTGGCTGCTTCTTTATCTGCAATTTGACTGTGTTTCCTAAGTGTTGAAAGGGGCGCTTTCTTGGCAAGTATGACACAAATAACCTTCACCCTTGATTGCACTGTCTAGAGACCGTTAAATATTTGAGGATAAAGGAAATGAACAAGTTACAGTTTATTTGGTAGTTTTTAATGACAGTCGAGAATATGAATGACCATTTCAGTTGCATTTGTGGGGTGGTTTGATAAAACAACAGGATTTATATTTGGGCATTTTAAAATGTCACTGTGTGTATGCCTCTCTCTTTTATGGCCCATATTTCAGTATGGAACAGGCTGGATGCAAGTTGGTTCTAACCGGACAGACTGTTCTTCACATGTGTAGTGCACTGTGCACTGTTTAACAGTTTCTGACTTTCACCCAAAGAGATGATTGCACTTCAATGGCTGTCTCGTAGACTCATAGACTTTAAGGCCGGAATGGACCATCGTGATCATCTTGTCTGACCTCCTGCACAGAACCGAACCCACTCCTGAAAAGAGATCCATGTATAAACTGAAATTTGCATATGAATGTAAATAAGGAAAACTGAGATTCTTTGGAAGGAAGGTGGTACGAATATAAGGTCATGCCCTCATTTTCATGATTACCATTATTTTGAGTACGATTATGATCACTAATAATACTTACATGGAGCTTTACCTGTGCAGTCCACCATCCAAAAATTAAGGTTGAGATTTTCAAAGGGGGTAAAGGGAATTAGGTACTTAACTCATCGAGAAAGTCCTAGGGAGTTGGATGCCTAACATCCTTAGGCCCCTTTGGTAATCTCAGCCCTACTAATGAAAACGACTTGAGTTACGCTTTCAGAAGTGACTGATGTTTGTTGCCGCCCATTGTACAACACGTTAAAGGGCCCAGTTTTCAGCACTTTATGAAAATTGAACCCTTTCAAGAAAGCTTACGTTTAGCATTTAAAACTTGAAGAAGCTCAAAGCACCAGTCACTTTAGAAAATGTAGGCCACTAATATTAGGTAACTTCCAAGAAAGAAAGAAAGCCTGTTTAATCTATCAATAAAGGTTTTTGTTCAGAAATAATTTAGTAATCCCTCTAGCTGCATTTAAGAAGCTGACATATACCATGAAATATACATTTACCAAAGCGTTACACCATTCTACTTATTTTGGTTTAATTGCAGCAGCTAATCGCATATGCTTGGATTCTTGACATGAGCGAATAACCTGAAGTGATTTTCTTCTTTCGTTCATTCTTTCTCTCATAGTGTGGAGCATTCCGGGGAAATGCTAAGACTTAAAACTCTCCATGATTATTTGAAGGATAATACTGAAGGAGTCACAGAATAACAACAATAACAAAAGCCAGCAAACCACTTGCCCATTTGAAAACTGTATTTGGGAAATCTTGGCATAATCCTGGGAGGTGCTGTGTACCAACTGCAAGGCATAGAGAGCCTTCCACTCCTTTTGGATAATCAGGAACCACTGAGATGCTCAACAATTTCAAAAGATTCGGCTCAGCATCTGTATTGATGCTGAGATTTCTGAAAATAATCGGCACTCCACATTACAACTATTACAGCTAAAATCATTCAGGGCTCCTGGATATGAAATTATGGTAATCAGTATAAACATTTGCATCTCAATCCACACCTACACACAGCATTGTAATGAAACCTTCTAAAATCGCTATGGACACTGGTTTTGATAATATATGGCTAAAGGTTGTATTGATATCTGTATAGTGATTCATCCATCTATGAACCAGGACAAGGCATTAATAAGAGGGATTGTATTGCCAGGGGCAAAGTTAGACTGCAAACTTATCAGAGGCACTGAACTTTGATGCTCTGCTTTTAAATATAATTCCATTATTATTTCATAAATAAAGAGATGAAGGTATCCAGGCCATGAACTGATGATCACATGGGAATGCAGTTTAGCTAAATTAATGAATAATATTTGCTTTGGGGAAATGCTTGTCTCAACTGATATTATGCTTTTTTTTTTTTTTAAGATTGTTGAATAGGATTTATTGAGAGGTCCTGTGTGCATACTGCTTGACAATGCAGAGTACCTGTTCCTTCTGTTCTTCCCCCTTTGTTCATCCACTGGTCCCTTTCATTCATTTCACAGGAGTTATGGGATTATTTCTCATGGGCCATATCCTACCTTTTAAAATCAACTGTGAAAACTAAAATTCAGCCAAATGGCATCCAGGCTACAGCTGTTGGTCACGTTTAGTGGTTAAATGATGTAACCCCTTTCCCAGAATGAAGGAAACTCCTGTCCTAATCCATTCCATCCTTAGCCTGCTATTATTCCAAAACCCGTGTGCACACCTTCACAGAAACACACACTTTTCTATCCGCCCAGCCACTTCATCATCCGGATACTCTTAGACATAGCATTGACGTACATATACTTTCTTTAAAGAACAATTAGGATGAGTCATAAAATCGTAGCATCTAGAGATAGGAAAGAGTGACTAGTCCTTTTCTTGTGCCACTGGAGGATTGTTCCCTATTGCACATTTCCTAGTGTTTTGTCCAAACTAGTTTGAAAAGTGAAAAGCTATGGCCTTCTACCGTTTCCCTTGGGGACGCTCTTCCACGGGCTGATACTATAGATCTCACTGTCAGGAAGGCTTTCTTCATATTCAGCCTAAATTTTCCTTCCCTAATTTCATTCTACTGTACATAGTTACATCCCACGCAGCTAATTCAGATCCCTCCTTACTGCTTACACTGGTCAGTTATTCATAGGCTCTCTTCGTGTGACACGCAACCAAGAGGAGGAATGGCAAGCTCGGCTTTAGAATGTCCAGGTGGAATCAAGAAAGGAAAAAAAACATTATACATATATTTGTACTTTTCGTTGAGCTAGGCTAACCCAGCTGTCAATGGTTTGATGTCATGAGACTAGGTAGAAACAAGGCAGAATAGTCAGACAGAGATCAGACTGCCTATAGCTTTTGACTTATATTTACTAAACCTGAGTGCAGGTTGAGACTTAACCTCTTGCCCTAAGTAAAGAGAGAGCAGATAGTTGCACTGCTCCAGGAAGAGCCAAAGGAGGATATTGTGACTCAGATGTTCCCTTCGTTCCCCCCCTTGCTCCTGGGGGAAACTAATCTGCTGCAGTGCCTTAACCAGGTGCAACTTCTCTCCCCATGCCAGATAAGTTGTGCATGCTGTCGCATAGGTGGAACACGGCCAACTCTCTGGCCTCCCCCCATCCACGTAGGTGGGGAGAAGTAGTGGCCCTAAGGAGCACGCTCTCCACTGGGGCACAGATTGACAATCCAGATTACCCATACAAAGGTGTAAGGGGACGATTTGGATCTCCTTAATTTCCTGTGCAGGCACACAGTGAGTTATAGTCTTACCCTATGTTAGCAGGCTCCTGGCACCTAGGAGCGTTTACCCTAAAGCCTTGGAGTGCGGCCACTCTCCCTCAGCATTTATGATGGGGTCGCGGGGCAGGGGCAGCCTTAGTTTGCGTAGAGGCTTAGCAGGAACTGTTTGGTGGGTTTTTGCTGACTCAGTATGTTCTCCAGACAACCTATCCATGTCCCTTTCCAGCTCAGCAGCACCCACTTTTCAGGCCAGTCAGAGCCACCCTAGCTCCGGAAAGATCCTAGCGGCTTTGCACACAGACCACTCTCAGGCGGGATTTCCTGCTGCCAAAGCACAGGTCCAGTGAGCCTGCGGCTGCTATTGGGCGGGGTTCCTTTTCCCTGAACTGCCACTCACGGCACTAAGTCCACCTAATAGATCCTATTAGTGTCGTGGGAATTATGTACGTGCCTCAAGAGAACAACAGATTTTCGTATTCTCCTAAAGAGCATTTGGGTCGTTAGTATTCGCAAAGGATAAATTTCTCTAAAATAAGAGGAACTGTGTATTCGTTCCTTCTAGCAGATGCAATTATCCTGCTTCCCAGTTTCATATACCAAGACTTTCCCACTGTTCCTTTTGTTTAGTCTGGACCGTGTTTAATTTAAGTCTTTCTTATTCCTCCAAAGCTCTGTAGGCAGAAGACCTCTCCAAAGGAGCCAAAAATGACTAAATAACATCCTTAAATGAATAAGTTCCTGTTTTTCCTGAGGGCAGATCATCACTAATTGTGCTAGGTAGCCTGCTGAGAGATCCAAATGGATTCTGCCAGCTGGGAAGCAGAAGTTCCAGGTGGACTGAGTAGAAATGTACAAGGAGATTTTAACGAAGATAGCAATACCCCTTAAAATATTTCACATATAATGTATTCTTCAAATATCCAATGTAATTTTTGAGATAGCCATGGGAATTCTGGCTCTTTTCCCAAAATACACTAGGATAAAGAACTGGATAGCGTCTGTCTCTATCACTGGGGCTGTTTAAAATAAATCCATTATTTTTTTAATTTTCATTTATAACACTGCAGTCCTGGTCCTGTGAAGTTTTACTTCGCTTTAAGCACATGCATAAATTTTCGCTGTATTGGGGGGCCGAGTATCATACATCTTTAAAGCACTTTAGAAACATCCCCTAAGTAAGCGTCACCGCTCCCCATATGAAAGAGGTTAATATTAGAGCTAGTCAGGAATTCTTTAATGAAATTTTTTTCATCTGAAAAAATGGTGATTTGTCAAAAGTGAAATTTTTTGCAAGAAAAGGTCCGTTTCAATGAATTTATTGACTCGGAAAAAATTAGGAAAAACATTTCAAAATTGTTGAAACGTTACATTTAGACTTTTTCTAAATGAAAAATTCTTTGTCCATCTCTAATACCTTCTATCCAAGGATCCCACCTCAGTTTACAAGCTTTACATGTTCATCCTCACAATACCCCTGCAAAGTACAAAGGACTTATTACCCACTCTTTAAAGAGAGGGAACCTGGGGCATGGACAGGTTATATGGTTTGTCCTAGTTCACCGAAGACCTCTGCGGCAGAGCCAGGGAAAGAATCTGGATCTCCAGATGCCCAGGACCAGATTTCTAAGGATATTGAAATCAGTGAGAGTTAGGTGCCCAGGCACTTTTGAGTATCCCACTAGACAATTATCTGCCTTTTTAGGAGCTTAAATACCTTGAAAAATATGGCCACAACTCCTGTGTTTTACCCCCTAAGGAACAGCCTTCCTCCCTAGTGAAGGTTTTTTAACACAGTGGGTCAAGCTCTCTCTGTTACATAAATATCACCACCATGGGTGGGTGTCAATTAGCGTGGTTTCTCTTATCGTCATTATTAGACTATCAAATCTCCTCTTACTCTAACTTTAGACATTTAGAATTAGAGATGATGGAACACACTGGTTAGGACAGCTACGGTCACCCAGCCGGTGACAGATTGCCTCTACTCTATGATATATGCAGTAGTTTTTATTCAGTATCATTTTTAAATGTTCAAGTAATGCCCCTTCTGCTCCCGTTAGAGGGAAATTCCACTGTCTATAAACAGAGAAACGAGCTATCTGAGTACTTCTGTGGCCTCTATCACCATAGTATTTGTGCATTTCCAGAGTATTTGTGGATTTATTCGCATAGCCATCCTGCGAGGTAGAGAAATATTATCCACATTTTATAGATATGGAACTGAGAGGCAAGTCACTACATATCTCTGTATCTCCAGTTCCTCATTAAAGTAGTTCTAGAGCTAAATCATTCATGTCTGTGCAGTACTTTGAGAGCCTTGGATGGAATGCACTATATAAGTGCAGAACATTTATTTATTATTATGTATTAACTCACCAAAGGAGAAGTTTAAGGAGTTAGGTGTGCCGAGGAGGACACAAAGTCTGGTTGGCTTGGAAGTAATGTTCTCATTATTTCATTAGAAATAATGAAACTAAGGAGAGGAGGAAGACAAGATCGTCCATAGAGATGTGGTAACTAATTCTAAGCCTGAAAATCAATGTTTCTGAACAGCTGGGGAATTGAATTTCAACTAAATTCAAGCTTGCTCTACCAGATTGCTATCCTGTTGAGTATTTGTTTTAATTCATTACAGGTAACTTTTGTAACCTAACAGCAATAGTCTGCTGTTTTTTTGCTAGCAGAAAAGCAGTGTGTCTTGTTAGATATCTTTTAATGCATTATTTTCCTCAGCTTGACTTTCTGAGCTAAGCAGCAAAGCAAATTCTCAGCTTTTTCCTGATGGACTTCATTTTCTGTAAGATTATATATAATTGGGAAGCAAAGGAATTTCTGAAAAATTAAGTGAGGCAGTTAGATCAGGGGACTGGAGGTCAAAACTCCTGGGTCTTCTATTTCTAACTTTGACACTGATTTACTGGGCACATCATTTCACCTCTTTATCCCTTAGTTTAGCTATCTGTGAAGGGGATGTAATAACCTTCATCTGTCAGTGACACTGTGATGCTTTAATTCATGCTTTTAAAGCACTCGAAGATCCTGGATGAAAGCTTCTGTTTTAAATGTAAAATATTAATGTTGATTCCATAGAATCATTTGGGGGTGTTGTTTACCCACTGGCATCAATGGACAGGGCATAAACTGTATGGTCCATGACTTTTCTCTGACCAGACTGCTAACACTGAGGGCTAAGCAAAACAAGCCTGTCATGTTTTAGAGCAAAATTCTGCTCTTTGATCTGTGTTACCGATCTCTGAACTTCAGAGTAGCTTGTGGTCACAAATTCTGCACTTATTTTTCATGCAGAATAGAAGTTTGTCATACAGAATATTCAGTAAAAAAGAACACTGTGGATGCCTGTTCCAAGAAGCCTGCCATCTTGATATGCATGGAAAAGTTTTCTTTTTCCTGATCTTTAAATATACTTTGCCTGTGGCACATATAAAATCTTTCCAATGCTTCCCTCGCCCCACCACCTCACAAAGTGGAATGCTTGAATTGCAGAGAAACATCATTAGAACTTTGTGCAGCCAAAGAGTTTCTTCACTGAAAAATGTAGTTTTGGTCAACCCAAATCTACTTGCGAATTTATGTCAAGTGTGCTGAATAGTTCAACCGAATTGAAAAATTGAAATGTTTCAATATAGAAACTAATTTCATTTTGGCATTACCAAAATATTTTGATTTTTTGGGGAGGCGGGGGGGTCACAAAACAGCAGGAGGAGGAGGAGGTGATTCCCTCTTTATAATTTTTAGCCCAGTTGTTAGAGCACTCACATGGGAGACCCAGGTTCAGAACTTCCGAGTGCCTGAATGTGGAGAAGGGATTTGAAATTGGATCTGTCTCCCACATTTCAAGACAGTGCCCTCGCCACTGAGCTGTGGGCTATTCTAGCATGGGCTGTCTCAATCTCTCCTGTGGAAGTTCTTCACTTTGTATAAATACTTAAATAGTCATGGGAGCAGCGACTCGAACCCGGGTGTCTCATATCGTAGGTGAGTGCCCTCATCCCCATTCTGATTCTCTTTCCCTGGCCCAGTGACTATTCGTTGTCATTCATAGCAGCAATTCATAGTGATTCATAATCCCCACTTTTCAAATCCCTTCTCCACATCAGACAGGGCGAGGGAACTGAAGCCAGGTCTTTGACTTTTGGTTCACTGGAAATTTAAAAAAAAAAAATCCATTTCAACATGAAATGAAACTTTTTTCTGATTTTCGGAATTGCCAGCAAACCGAAAAATCTATTATTCGCCCAGTACTAGGGTGACCAGACAGCAACTGTGAAAAATCGTGACATGGGATGGGGGGTAATAGGCACCTATATAAGACAAAGCCCCAAATATCGGGACTGTCCCTATAAAATCGGGACATCTGGTCACCCTACCCCATGCTAAAAATGATCTTGGTGGGGGGGGGGGGTTGGTTGATTTGTTTGTTACCAAAATCTAAGCGAGAATTGCATTTTGAAATAAAATAGATACCAGGTTTGGAGGTGCAATAGGAAAACAGGGAAGCAAACACATGCATTGTGGAGACTGTAGGTCTGATTAAAAGTGCAAATTAGATTTAGATTTCCTGAATATCTAACAGCAGCTCAGCATTTTTTGTCCTTTGTGCAGGAACACTTCCATTAACATTTACAAAGGGTTTGAACTGGATTAGACTCCCACAGTCGCTTTGAAATAACAAAATACAACTCGGCTGACAGGGGCCATTTAGAAACCTTTTGCAAAAAATTATCTGCAGAAACGCTAGCACTCAACAGTTACAAAATGTCTACTCTTGTCTTGCCCCCTTTGCCAAGTTCTCCTTTTGTCTTGCCATGAGGAGGATAAATTATCCGACTTGCAGAGATAAACCACAGTGAGGTGAGATTACTGGAGCTGAATACTAGAACTCCCAGCACTCCATCCTCTTACATTGCTGTCTTTGTGCCAGCTTTGGTTTTGTTTTGGTTTTAAGCCCTGTTTTTGGCCACATCAATCAGTCACTTCATGAATAAACTCCCAGATTTATTTGTTTCCTGCCCCTCTAAAACATGCATTTAATGTTAAGATTTAAAATATCTAATTTGCAATGAATGTATGGAGTACAGCAAAATATTGTATTGATGTAACGCAAGGAATTGTCTGAGCAGAAAAAAAGGTATCCAGGACATTGTTTTGAAGTGTCTGAAATGTGCTGGGGTGTATGTAGAACTGCTACCAAGTACACGTTACCATAAATATTTTACGATCTGACATACTGTGGTTATGCTAAACTTTAGCTAAGGATTGGGCTTAGGGCAAGAACACAAACGAAACACTGTTTCACTATTACTATCTTGATATTCTTTTACTAAGTATGTCTACAAGAATGTTCAATTTAAAGGGAAGGGGAAACCAGGAGAGGTTTCCCTCCAATAAAAGGTCTGGCAGGATTTTCCATCCTCGAGATAAGTCCTTCCAAAGGACCCATAGAAATATGACCTAGCTGAAGGAGGAGAAGAGAAAAATATTCTGCCAATGGGACAGAAACTGCCTCTATTAATCTTCATTATGATGCCTAGATGTTACTTGGATTCACTAGTGATTAGGAATATTTGTGGATGCATCCAGACCAGAGCTATAGGAGAGAATGAATTCTTTGCCTTCATTTTAAAATTAGTTCTCCACAGGATTATCATTGGGGATACGGATATTGTTATGGAGCTCCATTTTTTTTCAGTAAGGGAGGACCCAGCTGATATCAATGACAGCAGGGCAAATCTGCTGAGAGCAGATGACAGATAGATATTAGAGGCTGTTGAGCTGGGTGAGAGTTTGGCTTTGTATTTTGTATCTAAAACCTGGTATTTAAATAATTTTATAACAGGTAACAAATATAGAGATGGCCTCGCAAGCTAAAGGGTGGGATGAACAAGAACAATGGAGTTCTGAGAACAAGGGAGAGGGTAGGAAACCTCTGTTCAATCAGATATTTTTTTCTGGGTTCAGTCTGCCTGGCTTTGTATTTTTGGGGTCTGGGGTCTGAACAAACCCAAAACAAGACTCCGGCAGAATTTTTTAGTTACACCTGGTTTTGCAGTGGGAATTGCTGACATCTGTGTTATGTATTTGTTTATTTTTTTAGGTACGTCAAGTTGCGTGTAAGCTAGTCTGTGAAACCACATGATCTTACTATGGTTATTTTCATCCTCCCTCCCCATTCCCTCTGCTTGTTACACCCACTCGGCTTGAAAACAGGCCCCAGTTCTGCAATGAGCTCAATGCAGGTGCACATTCCCTCTCTGTGTGGGTGCAGGGTGCTATCCGCCCACAGTTCTGGGGCCCAGAGTTTTAAAGGTGTTGAGCTGTTGCACCACTCAGAGTTGCAATTCCTAAGGCCTGATTTACACTGGGGGTGGGGGGGATCGATCTAAGATACGCAACTTCAGCTACGAGAATAGCGTAGCTGAAGTCAACATATCTTAGATCGACTTAGAATCACTTACTTCGCATCCTCGCGGCGCGGGATCGACGGCTGCCGCTCCCCCGTCGACTTTGCTTCCACCTCTCGCCGAGCTGGAGTTCAGCAGTCGATGGGAGAGTGATCGGGGATCAATTTATCACGTCTATACTACACGCGATAAATTGATCCCCGATAGATCGATCGCTACCCGCCGATTCGGCGGGTAGTGTAGACGTACCCTAAATGATTTACATGGCTACATCCCATTTCCCAAAGTGACATAGGAGCCTGAGTCCCAATGGGACAAAAGTTCCCCACCAACAGACTCTGGTCCAATAAAAGGTGTTACCTCACCCACCTTGTGTCTCTAATATTCTGGGACCAACACGGCTACTACTGCATGAAAAAGTGCCTAAGCCATTTTTGAAAATGAAACTTAGCCGTCTAAGTCACTTAGGCCTTCCTATGCGGAGCAGAGCAATGCCTTTAAAAATCTGAGCCTAAATTCTTCTGGGCAGAGACTGTATCTTCCTGTGTGTTTGAGAATTGCTCAGAACGGTGAGTCCTCATTTTGACTGGGCGCTAATGGTTTTACAAATGGTAAATAATCATCATATTAATAAATAAATAAATACGTAATAATAAAAAGTTCATAGATCAGCCCTAATGCTTTCCTTTAACAATGCGCATAAGTTTTCAACCCTTTCAACAAGCTTCTGCTGAGTTAAGAGTTTGTAACAAAATGTGAAACCAAGAGACTTTCATGTTGCAAAACACAATTTTTGCACTGCACAGTTAGGGACGCTTTGGCGTGAACAGCACCATATGAAGGTAGGATATTATTTATTAAGCTACCTCAGAGGAGGATTTTAGGGGTTTGTAACCAGCTCCAGTTGCAAAGCTTTGTTATGCCTACCTAATCCTGAAATCGGAAGAATACAGTAAAATATTGCCCCATGTAACTTTGTCATTTGAACTGGCCATGGTAAAATCAACACACATTAAAAATTCCTCGGGGAGTCAAAATTGTACTAGTACCAATGTGCCCTTTTCATGGGATCTTATACCTCCCTGTGGGGCCCAAACTACACCACACCTCAGCTGCTTTTTCAGTCTGAATTTTGCTGGCCTTGCTGTGTGGTCCTTGGACTAACTTGCGTTTGGCATGTTAAAAATGGTGGCAGAACAATTAAGTACATGTCTTGCAATGCTTCCCTGTGTAACTCTAAAAACATCTCTCAACTTGTAAAATCAAACACCTTTGTGTATTGTTTGGACAGTGTTTTATGGAGGTAGCAGATGTGCATAGCTTGACTCAGGAATTCATGTCTTCGGCAAGCTCTACCTGATTTCTGTGCCTGAAAGATGTGTAAACTGGAATGTAAGACTCAATTCTTCCAGCTTCTGTCTGACAGGACACACTGAACAATCCCCTTTCATTAGCCATGGTGCCTGAGCAGCTGCCGCTCTATGCAATCTATATGGCTGGCGTTTATTCACATTTTAGACATGAATAATGCAAATTCGCTTCAATTTTTGACTACAGAATAAATAAATAAATACTGTGTTATTGTGGAGCCTTCCAAAGCGTGGGCACAATCCTCTTCCCTGATCTACATTGTGCACAGAGCTAGGTGAATACCTCAGAAAGAGTTCGCATGCACATTTGTGTGAACTTTTAAATGGCCATTGGCATTAACGGCACTCATGCCCTCTCTGGGTTCATTTGTCACAAAAATACCGGTGAAAGAGCTTTACTAGAATAACTACTCTCAGAAAGCAAAGTTCGATTCTGAGTATGGTTGAGTTGTGAATAGCAAATTTTACGTTCTAATATTTGCAATTTGAAATTCTCTTAGCTCGTTAAACAAGTAGTCCAATCAGGAAACAGAAGTCCAACAGAAGTCCAATTTATTATTTGTATTACCATAGCTCCTGGGAGCCCTAGTTATGGGCCACGGCCCCATTGTGCTAGGCGCTGTACAAACACAGAAGAAAAGGACAGTTCCTTCCCCAAGGAGCTTACAATCTAAGTACAAGACAAGAGATGACCAATGGATACAGACAAGTAGGCGAGTACAAGAAAACAGTGATACGCTATTGGTCAGCCTGATAGGCAGTAATCTCAGCACCCCAACGGCCTAATTGTTGTCAAGTTTTTTGTAGGCATCAGGCCAAAGGAGAGTTTTAAGGAGGGATTTGAAGGAAGATAATGCGTTAATTTCATGGTGTTTACAGGGAGCACCTCCCATGTGTGAGGGCTCCTGGGAGAAAGCAAGAAGATACTTGTTTGAAAATGTAACAAGTGTGTGATGGAGGCAGGCATCCCGGGCCACTCGTAGGCAGGAGTCGACATCTCAAGAGCTAATTACTAAACTGTTTGCAAACCAAGAAATAGTCACCACATTCTTATTTTTTTTGGTACCTTTTAACAGTGAATACATCCGAGAGTTTCACAATGTGTTCATGGGCAGTCTGTGAATAGAAAAAGAGACGACATTCATCCAGCAAATTATTCATTACACATCTGTAATTGTGGGTCTGTACCGCATATTCTGAATGCAAAACTTCCATTGACAGCTATGCAAGTTCTGAACTGCATAAAATTAGTCTGTGCAATGGAGATTGGCAGTGGGGATAGGAACGGAAAACTTTGGCCCTATATCTTGACACCTGACTATGCGGGTAGTATGTAGAAGAGTGGCTCATGTGTGTCCCCCATAAGATTCACTGCATCCTTTTGAAGGGGTTGCTGTAACTTTCTTTGCGTGGAGGGAGTTCATATGAATTGACATGCTGAGCAGTAAGACAGTTGTTTTCAATGTAACAAAGCAATGGGGAATAATACCCGTCCCTCACAAAGAATGATGTGTAAAGATGCAGCCAGATTGTCCCAAAATATTACTTTAACGTACAAAAAATGGGTACGCTCCCTCCTCATCAGGCAAATGAAAAAGTTGAAACGAGCATGGAGGATTTGGTGACTCGGGTAACGGGACACTGAGCTTTTCAGTGCAGGCTTGCTGGTTCAACTCTGGCTAAAATCAGTAATGATCGGAGGGTCATTCCTGTCTAATGTCTTTTTGGAGGCTACCTCTAAAAGGAGATCCCTCCAAATCCACATTGGCAGGAGGTAACGAGCGTTGCTTTTGCCTATTCTGAACCTACTCTCTGGATAAATAGAGGCCTTCATTCCTAGGGCTCTTAATCTGACATAATCTTTCACAAGCACTAAATTCACTTTAAGGGCCACATTTTCAAAGAGCCCTAAACCTGGCCTTAATTTGCCTGCATGCAGCTTTGGTACAATTATATATTTATTTTTTTATTTCTGCATAAATCAATCCCCCCAGCCCCTTAATCAATTTAATTCCTTCCAATCTGAGATCAGAGACAGAAAGCTTCCGTACCCACTCTTCGTGGCTGCAGACATTACCTGGAGTAATTTTATATCATGTTGTGTAGACATTTATGTCTGAAACCAGACCTGTTATCTATGGCCTATAGCCTCACAGAGCCAGAAGTAGGCAGGATACGCATGGTAGCCTATGCCATGCATCAATTAAAGGGTTAACTGCCAACACAGAACACAAACAGGGAGATGCAAGCAAACAGTCCTGAGCAGAAATTGGACCCATCACTTCCCTCTAATGAAAACCAGATCACTCCAGCAGCAATCATTCCAGTGTTACAAGATACCATTCCTGGTTTGGGAGAAGTGTCACTGTTGTTGTTTTTATATATAATAAATACATATGTATTTTTTTAGTATGTATATGTATATTACTCTGATCATCTGTTTTTCTTTCAGGGGGGAAAAAAGTCTGCCAGGTCAATAGATCATATATTTCTGTCATGCTTCTGAATTGTAGGGTTGCTAAATAATGAAGATAAGGAGTTTGTAAGGACATTGGGCCAGATATTCAGATGGTGTAAACTGGTGACATTTCCTTGACTTCAATGAGCACCTTACAAATAAATGTCTTGCATTTTATATGGAACAAACAATATTGAGCTGTTTTCCACATAAACATCCATTTGTCTGGATATCCCAGCAGCCCTTTTCTTCTTGAAAATGCCCTCAGTTACACAAGAGAGTTATAAATTGAAAGGAGACCTGACCTATGAAATTTCTACTTTATAGTGCACAGTTGGATTGTCAGAAGCTAAAGTGAAAGATTAGAATTTTCTTGGACTACTCCTTGCTGATGCTTTTATTTATAAAAACACTTGTTTGTGATTTTTTAGGTAGAATTAGTGTATGTTCCTAACAGTAACTTTGAAAAATATTGAGACCAACCAATAAAATATTGTCTGTCTTAGCAGGGTGGGACAATGAAAACGTATTTTTCCACCCATTTTTTGTTTGGGTTATGACTTTTTTCATGCGTCCCTGTCAAGCCTGATGCATTCCCCTCCTTGTGCTTGTGTTTCTTTGCTGTGCTTACCTCTCCCTCTCTACTGGCACCCATATCTAAAAGATACACATGCAGGCTTTAGTATGTTTAAAATGCCAGGCCTTAAGAGGAACATAAACATTTTAAGCTTTAGCGGGCTGTATCAAAATGTGCAGTGTGTGTTTTATACTGTCCATATACCGTTTATCCTCTTTAAGGGATTTGAAAGAGCTAACAAAGGAATTTTGATCTTACTCAAGCAAAAGAATCTGATTTCAGACTTTTTATATCACTGAGCATTTTTATTAAATAGTCAAATCAAGTAAGAAGGTCTTTATGAATTTATCCTCCTCTTTGATATCTCTGAACTGGCAAGTTGTTCTTCTACGAAGGCTGGAATTTCAATCTTACACAAATATTCCAATGCTTTTTAAACATGTTCCAGATAGACATTTATTTTGGCTACAACAATATTTTCCTTTTATTGCTGTTATGAGATTCAACATTTCCAGAAATAACTCCTGAAAGGTACATATGGGTCATGAACATGTGTGATCTTCACATGCAGCGGAGTATTTTAAAATGCATAGTGTACACTAACAGATACACATTCCAGAAAGTGATGGGTACTTTTATGAAGCTCACAGAGTTTTGAAGGCATTCCTATGTATTCATTAAGAAACAATAGGCATCCCTAGAAGCTCTAGTAATGGCATCCCATAAATACCTACACTTATGATTTACTTAGTGTGTATAATGAATACTAGCAGAAGCCTCACAATTTGGGTTTATTCAGAATTTTCTTTATTGTGATTATATGATGAATAGGATGTGGTCTGGGAGCCCTCTTTGGTGGCTAGGTTTAAAGCAATGTGCAATTGTTTAAATCTAATTTAAACTGCTAGCTGTATATGAAACAATTGCTTACTTCTGTTCTAGAGGCCACGTAATGACATATCTCCTGATATAGCTTTTTTAATGTTCAAAGTGCTTTACAAACATTAGCTATCCCTACAACAACCTTGTCAGGAAGGTAGGTAAGTATTGTTATCCCCTCTTGTGGGTGGGGAAATTGAAACACTGCAGCTGGGAGCATGCCTTCTAGCCCAGGTAGACAGACACACGCTCGCTCTGCTCAAGCTAGCATGCTAACAATAGCAGTGTGCCTGTTGCAGCATGGGCAGTGACATGGGCTAGACCCGGGGGTTGGGTGGGCTTGTACTTGGGCAACTAGCCCATGCCATTGCCCATGCCACAACATCCACACTGCTGTTTTTAGTGTGCTACCTGGAGCTGGGATAACTCATGTCTGTCTACCCCGGCTGGGAGGCACATTCCCAGCTGCAGAGTAGATGTCCTATGAGAGGTTAAGTGACTGGCTAAAAGCCACATTAGGAAGTCAGTGGCAGGGACCGAGTTCAATCATGTGTAAGAATTCCTGGGAGTGACTCCTGATTCCATGTTCAGTCTGCTAGGCCATGCTGCTTTTATAATGTACTAAGTGACATTTGTGCGTAAATATTAGTGAAGGGTAAACGTCCAAAGTTTGGATGTTCAACCAAACGAAACCGTTAAAAATTCAGCTGCTTCTCCACGGTGTCTGAGTTCACCTTTAATCTTGTTCGCCTGATCCATTTCCCACCAGTGGGCAGTAACCCTCCCACTGACTCAGGATTGTCCCCTGCTTTCTGCAAA
The DNA here is from genome assembly GCF_002925995.2 of Terrapene triunguis. Taxonomy (NCBI): domain Eukaryota; kingdom Metazoa; phylum Chordata; order Testudines; family Emydidae; genus Terrapene; species Terrapene triunguis. The sequence continues at coordinate 4,012,439 of NW_020665065.1, read as the reverse complement.
TAGGTAGAAGATATCTCACAAGATTTGGGATACTGCCTGTTTTGATTCTGGTTAGAAAGAATCTTCTTCTCCATGGTCGTCCCACTCCCACCACCCAGTATTTCAGTATTTCCACTTCTCGTCCTGCTTGGAACCAGACACCTTGGAGTCAGGAAATTAAAATTCTGGTTTGTAATGGGATGGATCACTCAATAATTGCCCTGTTCTGTTCATTCCCTCTGAAGCATCTGGCACTGGCCACTGTCAAAAGACAGGATACTGGGCTAGATGGACCATTGGTCAGATGCCAGTGTGGCCGTTCTTATGTTTTTAACTACGGTATTTCAAACTCAAGCCTGCTTTCTTAACAAATGTTTCCTCCATTCTGTGTTACTGTAGGGTTGCTTCTGGGGGCTACTTTGTAACTTGTATGGTGGTTTGTTATTGTAGGGCTGTCTGAGAATGGTATTGTCAGTGGTGTTATTGTAGGGTTGAAAGTAAATATGTACTGTGCATTTCGCTGTGGTTGAAACACTTGATTTTGGATCTCTGTGCAGAGAGTTATGCGGGCGTGTATGTAAGTACAGACATATATAATTATGTATTGCACACAAGCACATAAATTTATGAAGAGATCTTACTGTTATAGCCTGATGTTTTGAGAAGACTGCATCATTTCCCATTCATTTCTGTAACACTCTGCAATCTGCTGACCCAAGCCAAAACCTCTCCACTTTCCTCTGCTCTCAGGGAGGAGTTAGGGATTTGTGAATGTGTGAAAGTATTAGCTGCCAGTTATAACTGGAATTGAGCCTAGAGGAACCCAAATACTTCAGTGGGAAGGCTTGTAATGCATTATCTCTGGAACTGGCCCAGCTTTCAAAACCAGGAAGTATTAATAGGAATAAATGTGAGCACTATTAGCACTCGCAAAACCATGATTTATTATCAATTCGGTATGAAAAATATTATTTGGTTGCATAATATTATCTATTTCAATATAACACATAATTAATGGAGTCGTGTGTGCAAATGCAGAGATTCAAAATAGAGAGAATTCCTCTTTTAACCTACAGTGTAGACAGACACGCACTTAGCGCTTTCTTCTCAATACCAGCAGGTTCCTAGTTTGCAGCTATTCAGTATCTGCTTTGAGAGAGAAAGCGTTTACATTTTCTGTTTAAGAAGAAACTGCTGGGTTTGTTAGCAACAGTGAAAACGAGGGGAAGATGGTGCAAGGAGGTGCGAACAAAGATGGCATAGTTTAAGGAGCATCTGTGTGATGGAATGTGGGGAGTGCTAGTGGGTACTAGGTAGTATTAAGGATCTCTGTGAATCAGTGGAGGGGGGCATGGGGCAAGCGTCTGCAGGAACTAAGTAGGAGTTGCAGGACTAATCAGTGACGTGTTGGAAGAAAGGATTGGTGCAGTGTTTAAACATGTTCTTTTCATGCCTGAATCTTGATGCAGGCACATTCCCATTTAAAATGAGTCAATCCCCTTCTCATCCTGATTTTTGCGGGTCACACAACCTTGACTGCCTGGGAATAACACATTGGGCCAGGCTTGTCAGAGTTTTGCCAGGGATGGCAGTGCAGCGCCTGCCAATGTTTTGCCAAAAGTACTATTCATCCAGCAATTCCATGAGCACTAAATCCACTCCGAATTTTGAAGAACAACCTATTTGACTCCTGCTGCAGTTTCAACTCTTCAATAACTAAGGGAAATCTTTGCTGCACTTTACAGTGTTGACTACAGGGATTGTAAAAATATAAATCTCCATTGAGTAAAATATTAAACTACTTCTACTTCAGAAAATGTAACGCAGTGCCCACGATTTTACCTAGTTATCTCGCTCTGATATATTGAGGCACTCTTACTTCCACTGACTCTCTTCTCTTACCAGAAGTTCTTCTTCCTTAATCTTTTGCCCGCATAGTCAGTCTGTTCCCTGTAAAATCCCTCCCTCTCCTGTCCTCTCCTTCATCCTTTGATCTACTGGTTAGGGTTCAGCTCCTTCATTTTTTGCAATTACTAGTCTGGAGTGAGGATGCCCCTGACCTCTTCCCAGCAGTCTGGCCAACATATGGGACAGGAAACTAGGATTTTATTTCAGGCTTTCTCTGCTATTCATCTTGGATGGATTACAACAGTAGCAGCTCTGAGTGTCTTCGTGCCCTATTGGTGATAAAGTGATCGGAACATCACATAGAAAGAAATGTGCACATTAGCGCTATCCGGTCTGAGATGGATTGAACGAGCACAGATCACTGCTAGGTAATCAGATGCAAAAAACATATTCTGTTCATTGCTCTAGAGGGAAGAATCCCTTTTCTGTCAAGTTCTACCACGCTTGCCCCGCAGCACGGGCCCGTCAGGAGGAGGATCTGTGTGGTTGTCACAGTGGTAAATTAGTCATGTGGATGGTTCAGAAAAAGTTGCTTGCCTTTCTGCTGCATCCTTTTGCTTTCTAAGTTCTGAGAGTCGTCAGGGCAAAATAAATCAAACTGCCACCACTGCTTTGCAAACCATTAGGGTGGGAGGTGGATTTATGTTTGAATCTCAGGAAGATGGGTAGACCCATTATACTGGAATGCCACATCTACTGATACTAAGGATTGTCTGAATCATTATCAGTGCCCTAGGAGAAAAATATAACCCAAGAGAGCTGCCATTCTACAATTTGACACCTAACGCCTCCATAAGAAACTGCACACGTCAGTACTTCCCTCCCCGCACCCGACTTTGTTTACATAATCTGAAAAAATGGTAACTTCACAGCTAGTTTTTTCAGGAGACAGGTGACTAGAGGTGGAATAACTTTTCTTTGTTTTTGCTTGTTCTACTATTTTATCACTTCCATCAAAACATCAAAACATGTGGGAACTCCCCTATTAAAGAAAATGCAATATTTCCTTTTGAAGGCGTACAGTTTATAACAACCTCAGTAATTATTCTTAATCTTGCGGGGGGGGGGAGAGGAGGGAAAGGGGTTGTTTGTTTTTAATTTCAATGAACCACAAATGAGAGACTATTCCCCCCAGGTTGTTGTTGTGGTTTAGCTTGATTGGAGTCATGTCTTCACTTCATTATGATAAAAAAGTGAAGACGGCATCTTGCAGTGAATGGGGAGAAGGAGGCAGGGAGCTGGAGAGATGAGACTAAGGAGTGACATTGGCCTGCTTGTTGAATGTATCTGTGGATTTAAATGACCTCTCAGGGGACAGTATCAAACTTCTAAATTTCATTCATCCATCAGATGGGAGAACAAGACCTGGCTTTCAGTCAGGCGGGAGCTGGAGTTTTCTCCTGGAGTCAATGAGCTCAGACCACACAGATAAAGACCTTCTTCTGTTCCATTTTAAAACGTTTCAGGGTAGAATCATCTGTCGCTAGGCTCTGGGCCGGAGGCCTTTCAGCTCTGATTAAAGTAAGGAGTTCAGCATAACACTGGAGCTTTTGAAACTCTCTCCAGTCCTGCCCTCCGTCTTAACTTCCAGAGTTTGCTTCAAAGCTTCCCAGGGTTTGAAGCAAACTGCCCGGCATTCAGATATTACCAATACTATTTTCATTCCAGGCAAACATTCCTCCTGGAAAGGATGGGCTGTGCCTAACAAACATTTTGCTGCTTATGCTAAAAAATACCCTGAAAGCTCCCTGCTTTATGGATTACATGTGAAATTCACTCACTTCCTCCCAACAAGTACCTTCCCTCCTGGAACACACAGCCCAAGTTAAATAGGCGTTCTGTGGGGTGGGGAGCTAGGTAAGGTTTTAGTGACAGAATCCACACCCTAGCTCCGGAGCAGGCTATAGTGCAGCCCATCTGTGCCCTCTCTCCCTACCGGGCCTTGTATAGACTAGGATATAAAGGTGTGCCGTTAGAACATGTCAGGCAGTAACTGACAAGTTTATAAAGTCTAACGTAGACAAGGTTCACTGTCCTTAACACGTGCTAAGCTGGTGGAGTGAAAGTCTAGAGGAAGCGTAGGCTTTCGCTCCACCAGTTCAGCATGGCTAAAGTAATATACTGCCTTTTCTACAACAGATTGTTAAAAGGTGTTAGTTATCCCCGTGTTAGCTAATGTGCTAACAACACAACTTTTTCCTAGCCTCAAGGCCTGTCTGTTACCCCAGCCTATGGGATGAAATATCTGCACTCCCTCTGCCCTCTGGTGTAAATACAGATACAGTGGCCTATGGCAAATACAGAGAGCCGATCTAGAGTCAGTGCAAAGCTCCATGTCCCAAGCTTGCAGAGAGCTGTAGAGCCCTTCCCAGTGTGGCTGCCTTGTCTCCACCCTCTTCTGCCTTCTGTTACGTGCCTTCTTCAACTCCCTGGGCCGTGCGGGGTTCTGCCAACCAAACGTCACCGCATGTGAGGTCTCATTTGTAGGCAGAGACATTTCGGTGAGATTTTTAGACTTGCTGATAAAAGAATGCCCACAATGTCAATTATATTTTTTTTACAATAACATACATTTCCATTCTGCTAATTCAAAGTGATCATTGGAATGGCTTTCTGCCCAGCGCCATGTCCTCACCATGACGTGTGTACGTGCTGCATGTGAGATTCCATCCCAAATTGGGAATTGGCAAACCTGATCAGATGAATTTCACTTTGTCTCTTCATAAGAATAGTCAGATGTGCATCTCCTTACCTTTAGGTGCCCTCTGCAAACAATATGTAAAACACTGAATGTAGGAAACTCCAGACTATAAAGATAGGCCTTATTATATCAATATGCACAATGATTTGGTGGAAAGGGCCAACAACCACTCACCTCTTCCTACTATCCTCTCCCTCCTTGTCAAGTGACCCATGAAAACAGATGAGCATTACAGCATGTCCAGGTCAATAAATTCAGTCTCTGTTGGGCAAAAGAAGGAAGTAAGTTGCCCACTCAAGAAAATGCCTACTGCCAACTGTCTCTCTTCTAAGCCAGGAAACTCTTAGCTCAGCTCGGTCCACTGACTGCAAACTGTTGCATAGCATAGAGAGAGGTGATCTCTCAGCCACACAGGGCCCAAACCATATAGGCATTTGTAAATCAAAACCAGCCCTTTAAATTCCTTCTGGAAACAAGTGTGGCTCTGACTGTAGACTAGAGTAGTGGTCTAACTGTAGAACATTGCATAATAAGTAGGCAGCTGCCTTCTGTAGTACCTTATGTTTTTGAATAGTCCCAAACTGATGCCACAAAGCCAGGGGACTATAGTAGTTGAGTTTTGAGGTTACTAAGGAATGGTAGCTGTAGTGAAGTCTGCTTTGGAAAGAAAAAAATCTCATACTTTTCACCAAGTGCAGACTGAAAAAAGCAGAGACAGACGCATAAACCCGACTGCTACATATACATCCAGGCCTGGATCTCCTGGCTCTAGCACGAATTATGTAACGAGTGGCTGGTGCACTCCCTCAATCAAGATGGCTGACAGATACTTCCCTCAGTTGACTGACACTACTACTGTCTTGTCTGTGTTGAGCCTCAGGTAACCATCAGTCTCAACCAGACATTGAGTAAGTCACTAAACTGCCTCAGCCCAGTTGGATGAGGCAAAGAGAGAGAGAAAGAGTGGTGTGTCTTCAGCATACTGAAGATATTAGGGCATCTCATCCTAAGCCCTCCTAATGGCCTCCCAGGTACATTGAACAGGAGGGGTGATGAGAGAGCCTTTTAAAAGCAAAGATCCAGATTAAATAATAATTAACTCAAAACTCTAGCCAAACCTTGAACTCAAACCCAGAGCCCTTTTTAAAAGTTTGAAAAAATAAAGGAAGTGTGTTCTTAAAAATAAAATACATCTGTTAAAAAAATCTGTCCCTTTTACTTCCTGGTTTGCTTTAACTAGAGAAAAATGACCCAGTTACAGTGAGAGAGAATTGCCTTCGTAGTCTCAAGTCAAAATCAAGAATTATTGGAAAACTAAAGATGAAGACTTTTTTTTTTTTGGCTAGATGTTTCAGCCTGATTTCTAGTACGAATGCATTTGGGAAAACTTCAGATAAGGATCTGAAATGTGGATCATTAGTTTGACTCATTTCACTAAAAGCTGCCATTGAAATATATCCTCAGTTAACTTTACTATCTAGAAAGGCTTACTCAGTATATGTGATTCTGATGACCTATGGAATTCACATCCTATCTGTGTCATCATTATCCAGACAAAATTCATATAGTATCACAAAAGCTGTGCGCGTTGTATTTATAGTCAGTTTTACCATGCAGAATGAGAAAAACCACACAGAGAGCAAAAGATGGTTACCCTTAAAGGACTTAAAACAAAAAGCAACTTTTCTAATGTAAAATGTCAGACTGGTTAACTTTGCATCCTAACTATGGAAAGATACATTTTCACCTTTGTTATGCCCTCGTTAGTGGTTCCTGGCACGTTACATTAACTAATTTGAGACTGAATTATCAAATTTGCTCATTGCTGCTAGCACTAATTTGAAACCTTACAATAAAGAACAGTTTGAGAGGCAGATGAAAGGTTGCCACCCACAGAGGCTCCAAGACCCGTCCCTGGTGTATCACAGCAAGGTTCGGAAAGATTTTGGGTAATTGCAGTCATGAGCTGGAGTTGATTGAAGAAAATTATACCCTGGTTTTTTACAAGTTTTTTTTCTTTTTCTTCCTTTTTGTGTATGTGTGTGGGGTGGAGGGGGGGAGATTTTCTTAAATTATGTGGCTAAATACAATTACAAGGAAGACAAAGTGTTGCATTTTTAATAACTTTATGAAGACTGCAGTTACAACTCCTTTCTGCTTAAATCTTGTTTAAGTTGCTGAAGACTTCTCATTTAAAAGTTATTCCTATTTTCTAATTTTTAAAAGTGTTATTTTGTCTGAGGGTTTTATTTTGGTTGGTTGGTTGGCTGTTTTGTATGTGTTTTGTTTTGTTAGACTTTTCAACTTTTAACCACAAAAATGTTAATGACATACTTTAACCCAAAATGATGGAAAATCTTTTACATTCTTATTAATGGGAAAGCTTTACTATCCGATCTGACTTTTGACTTTAAGAGAAAAGTTTCTCATTTACTAATTTTGAATGTTACAAATGTAACACACAAGCAATATTCTAAACTTCTTCCTAAGATATTTCAGTTTTGCCAAGAAAGTACTAATATAATTCCTCTTTCTCAGCAAGTTTGTTGCAAGAATAGGTAATAAGAAAACGGAAGAGTTGAATTTGGTGCCTACACTGTGTATGGCTTTGTGGTAAAAATGCAAATGATAGAAAAGGGGCCTGATTTGCAATTAATCTATTTTGGAAATGTAACATATTGTTATAAATGTGATGCAACAATTTCTGAGCTGGCCTTCTAGGATTCCCATACACAAGGAACTTGATTTTAAAAAGCTATGCAGAATGAAACAGTAGGGGCCTGGAGAGAAGCATTTTCATTCTGACCTTCCTGAGATAAATAATTAAGATGGAGTCTAGATAAAGATCACTGTCAAAGGTGAGAGGTCAACCTGGCTAGCTGGCCTGAAAGGTAAAATTGCCCTGCTCACTCCAGCAGTCACTTGAAGGCAGCAGCTGTGTGTCAGCAGGAAACAAAAAACGGTTTTTGCTCTGTTGGGTAGAGGATGGCGTTGAGAAGGGGGTGTTAGTCAGGTATTATAGTGTATATCAATTAAATTGTGTTTATAAAAATCTCCTCCTCCTGGTCAAGGTTAAGGGGGCAAATTAGGAGATGCTAATAAGGCTTGAAATTTGAAGAGTGCAAAGGTTAAATTGTTCTCTTATTTGGAGCCCTTAGCCATTCCTGGCTTTAGAGCAGGTTTTTCAGCTGTTCAGATTTTGGTTTGTGAAAAAAGTGATTATTAAATGTGTGCTTAGGCATTAGAGACCTTACCCATGGGCTTAATTCTACTGTCTGCACCCAAACACCCCCTGCCCTTTAGGGGTTCCAGCACTCATGCTTTAGTTCAGCTGGTGAGATTTTGCTGTAGCAACTCCTGCAGTGTAGGTCTTCCTCACTCTGGGCATCTGTCTCAGGTCTCTGCTCCTCACTTTGGAGACTCCTGAAGTCCATTTTCAATCAGAAGAGTTTCCGGTTTTAACTGCAGCAGGTCCCTGGCTATGAGTGGCCTATTTTAATGATTTCACTGTGTTTTGGAAGGAAGGCGCATACAGGGAGGAATGGTGCTCATTGGTACTCAGAAGTGATGCACACCAAATAAGTACCTAGAAAACACCCTCCAGGCTGGCCTAGGACCAGTCCCTTTGCACTGTTGGCCCCTTTTCTTGCCCAGCCCAATCATATTGCAGTGGCATTCAGAAGTCCCAATCGGGACTGGGGCTCCATTGTAGTGGGCTTTTCATGGACCTTGTGCATCAAAGTGAACTTCATCCAGATTCTCTAGGCTGATCCTTGCAAAGGAATTCAGGGCATCATCTTCTCCCCATAACAGCACACTAATAATTATGATACAGCAAACTAAAAGTTGTATTGCCATTTAGACAGACTGTGTTGCGTACTATGAGGTGTTACCAAGCAGCTCTGAAGCTAAACTGCAGCATTAAGAGCAATTTAAAAATAACGTCTTCGTTAATGATGATTTGTCATTAGAAGAATCAGAATATAAGAACAATGAAATAATAGCAACTGTAGAAGAACGGATGCACAGTGCTAGCTTAGGAAGTACAGTTTCCAAAACTCACTCCAGTTTGCAGCACATTGCTCTCAGAAAGCTTTTTCATTAGACAACTCAAGGTATGTCCTGGTCTTTTGCCCTTTTAATATAAGTAAAAACGAAATTATGCTATGCCTATGCTACACGCATCTACAAATCTGAGTGTGCTCGCACCATGCATGCAAATACAGGGTTTGCATGTTCCACAGATACTTAGACACAGTTACCCAATTTGCCTGAGCACAAATGCCAGTGTCTCACAAGTTTTGTTTTGCATGCACAGGGGTACATGTGTAGATTTTGTGGGCGCAGCTCAGGCATCCACATTTGAAACAGGCAACAACAACAAAAAAGGAGTTGTGCCTTTAATGATCACTGCAAGATGTGGGTTGGCTTTTTTTTTTTATAAAGGCAGAGTGCTTGGGGGCTAGTTCCAGAGCTCGGTGACAGAGAGGAAACAGGGCCAGGAATAAATGGCCTGTTGATTTACTCAAGTTACATCATTTTCTTCCCCTCAAGAGCCTATAAATCTCACGCTCCTTGTAAAAACAGAATTTAAAAACAATTGAGAGCTTCTGAGACGACCCCTCAGCTTCCCGCCGCTAGGGCCTCTGAATATAGAGCTGCCTTTCACAGGCTGGGCCACTTGTTTCATATTAGATACTAGGGGAGCCCCACTTCCAGCCAAGCAGCAGAAGCTGTTAAGATATTTTATAGTCTTCCTAGTGGTTTAGATAACACTCTCCTCATACATATCACGGGGCTTTAGCTAAATACCAGGCTTCCTGACTTGGCAATCAAGCTCCAAGAGTCATTAATTCACACATTCAAGTTTCCACTCTCTTCAATAATATTGCTGATCAAAGACGCCCAGACTGGCAGAGGTGCTGTTGTTAAAAAAGTGGACTCTTCTGATTATTGTAAAATTTATGGCCTTTTTGGTTCCGAGGGTTAAAATTAAAGGAAAAATGCTCACTTGTTAAGCTTGCTACAACACTCATTAATTTTGTTTTAAGTCTCACATCTGAGGAGATTTCTCAGTTCAACAGGGATTTTAATGGTATTATTCTTTCTCTACTAATGGGATATAATTGGCTTCAACTCTCTACAGAGGTAGGTCAAGCTTTTGGATGCTATCGGTTTCGGTCGAATGCTATAGGCACCTATCGGTGGATGAAGAGATGCACTTTTTTAAAATAGCAGTGCTCCAGAGTAGTAGTAGTATGTCCCTTCCCACCTGTGAACCAAATGTCAGCATAAGAGAAGAGAGCAATAATCATGCCTTGTGTTAGAAACCAGAACTATAATGATACTTTAAAAATAGTACAGGGCAGTATGGAGTGTGTTGAGAATGGTTGCAGTTACTAAAGCTGAATTGGACCTCATTCCTTAATCCAAGGTAGTAAAAGCTCCAATTCAAAAGTCTCTAGGAACCTTGAAGCAATATAAGGGGCTTTTCTCAGGCTATTTACAACCTCTTGCCACTGCATGCAACAATGTGATCTCTTATGTAATGATGTCAAAGAGGCATTTCTTAGCTTTCTAATGGTTAATATCCAAGTCTTAACGCCAAAGCCCTCAAGTTCTAGCCTCATTTTCTGCAGCTGATAAGCTCTAAAGTGGGTTCTGTGGTACTGGGCTGGCTTGGTTATGTAAATCTATAAAAATCTGTGACTTGAAAATATTCCACTTGACATGCTTCATGAACAAGGATTATTTTTTCATTCAGTAAAGAGAAGAGTAATGGTTAGTGCACATGAGCCTGCTGTCACCTGCTAAATGTATAGACAGAAGGATATTGAGTTTATTTATCAAACAGTGCTTTTCAAATTTGGTAATGATATTGTGGTTAAATGTAGGAAAAGCAGAACCAAAGAATGAAACCAGAAATTCCTTACAGACGTCTCTTTTTCCCAGAGAACAGAAATAAACATACAGGTTGACATAATTCAAAAATGCTAGTATTTACCAGATTTTGGCTTGCTGCCGTCCTAGTGCGGGGCGGAGGAAGGAGGAGTCCCTGCAGGCACAATCCACATAAACTAAGTAGATTTGCTTATCATTTATCAAAACAAAAAGGAAGTATCTGATTAATCACTTCGTGGGCTGAGGTCTCAATCATGATGGTTTAGGCAGCAGTTTATCGCGTGCTGTGTCCCAGCTACGTTATGCTTTCAATTTACACCTTTTGTTTGGAACTTTCCAAATGAATTGATGCTTAGATTAAAACATCTGGTGGACTCTTTCATCCCAAGGCCTCTTTAACTGGATGGAAATCTATAAATAGAAAGGGATGCCTGTAGATTTTAATTACTAATGAACCTGAGTAAGACATTTTTCAATGTAAAATATACACCTGGGGCTAAATTCACTCCTGGTTTTATGCAGGCTACTGGAGGCACAAAGCAGGGTCCCCTAGTGGTGGAGAATCTGCAAATGAAGGTTTAGGTATAAGGTGAACTCTGCCACCAACCTATTGGGGAGCCCCAGTCGAAAAGTGGGTGAGGCAAGCCAGGGAGAAGGTGTGGCCAGGGCTGATTCTGTACAGTCCCACTGCAGTCTCCATCAGGGAGGCTGCTAGGGAGTCCCAGTGGTCACTAAAGCTTCCAGCCCCAGTGCAGCTGCCCTGGCCCCGTAATATATAGCTTCTTGTTGATATCTATGAACATCTGCACAAACACTTATACAGGGAAGGCTTTGATAGCTGGATACCTACTTGTACTTTTAGGTTAAAAAAATATTAAATGATGAACCACTCCACAACAAGGGCATAAAAACTCATCTCGTGTGTGAATTCAAACTACTGAAGAGGGGACCATTTAGTACTTCAGGGCTTTCAGTTTCTGCAGTATGCCTCCTCAGGATTTTATTTTTGCAACTCACTATGAGGCACCATGCTTATCTTCTTAGATAACATATAAAATATGCCAAGGTGTCAAGAAAAGCATTTAATATAATGTAGGGCTTTATCGTCAAATAGGTGAAATACATGCTCAGACAGCAGGATGATGCCACTTACACCAGGAGGGGATCTGACTCTCATTGCATAAGCAAACTGTCTTGGGGTGTGGACGGCAAATACCAGATGTGCAAGTGACTACAGCCCTCATTCTTATGACAGGATTATGGTCTATTGACTTGGGGATGGATTTCCCTAGGATCATGTCTACAGTTGTATTTAGGAGTCAAATGTGAGCCAAAGGAAAATGTGTCCAGGACTGTATACCCAGAAGCAATGCCTTATGCTGCCAACACTGCACCAGGAGCCATCTGTACTGCCACTTCCAGGAACAGAGGCTAAGATGAGGAGCACTTTGTACTGTAGCCAGCCCAACATACCAATGAGCCAGGCACTGCTGTGGATTCTATTTACTACTCCTGCACCAGGAGTCTCACTGATTCTTGTTCCGAGCTAGCGTTGGCTCATCGGGTTCGTTATTGTCAGTTAAGTAGTAAAAATGATCACCCAGATTGCAGTTTACATCATCGTGGTGATCATTGATTCCCAATTCACGATCAGCTTTTGTAATGAAATGTTCATTTTTTGCATTGCCAAGACTGCTTTTTGCTTATGTCTACAACTGCACTTGAAATAGATCTCCAGAATACACACACTCACCAGCTCTAACATGTATGCAAAAGATCCATCAGGAAATGTCAGACTGGCAATGAATAGTGACGTTTTTTTGTAATGAATAGAGCAAAAACGCTAGGTGGGGAAGCAGCAGTAAGCGATTACTGCATGTACTACTCATACCTAATGTGGATGTTGTGCAGACTGTACCTACATGTTAGGGTAAGTTTGAACTCCTGGCTCAGTGTTGGATTAAAACAGTGAGAACTATTTTATCTATTCGTTCCTGAATAAGAAAGCACGAGCTGCCTTTAGGAAGGTTTTAGTTTAAACAAGTAATAGCAGTTTGGAACCTTTGCTCCAACAGATTCGGGTTCCTCCCCAAAAAGTCTTTGCTATGAAATTGATTTTCTACATAATTGTTTTAGAAGACACTGGACCAAATTCAGATCGGGTGTGTCGGAATTTGGTGTGTGAAGGGGTGCCTCTGTCATCTGCCCAAGGGTTTGGCATCATCTAGAGGTAATGTGAAAATAGCAGCACTAAGGACATCCAACCTGGCGAGACAGTTCTCTGGGGCAATGCAGATCACATCTGTGTGAGAGATTGGGGGTGAAGCATTCTTGGCTAAGGGGATCTAGCTATGGAGCAAACTTCCAGAGGAGATTAAGAATTCAGAGTTTCACGTCTTTAGGAAACTCTACAAAACCTTCCTCTTTGAAAAAGCTTTTGCACCGTAGCAGATTGACACACAATATGGGCCACTGCTCCCAAAATAAATAAACAAAAATGTGTAAATCAATAATCAACCAAAAGAAACAAACAAAATACTCCAAGCTGAGCTTTTCGCCATAAAGGGAAGAGAGCTGGAGATTCCATGGAGTCCACTAAGGAGTTTGTTCTTGCTCTTGATTTTACATGGAAGCTGCCCCTATATTGCGGTATAAAACCCTCAGATAGCTAGACAAAATTTCTTCAGGGGCATCTTGCCCACGAAGGACAGAAATTCCAGGCTGGTTCCAGCACAGAAGAGCAAGTCGCTGGAGGCCATGAGCCCTGGGTTTCACTCCTGTTGTGCAGTTTGGAGTATCTACAGATGGGGGAAGCAAGTAGAGGATACCGTGAAACAGGTTGGTTCATTTGTAGTTTGACCTGGAACATCTTGCCTTGGTTCAAAATCCAGTATCAATGCTTTACATTTCAGTGCAGGCTGGCATGTGGGGCTCTCACAGCACTTTAATCACATTATAAGCCCCATTTTACATCTGTGGAAAATGAAGCACAGACACTTCCCCATGAAGGTGAGAGAGGGTCTTGGCCTTCTCTTCAGTAGCAGCAGGATTGTCCTGCAGTCACTTGCCCCAAGTTGTAAGGAAGTCTGTGAGACAGCTGGGAACAGAAACTTCCTTTGCTGACTTCCAGTTTAGGGCTTCATTCTCCAGTGGCATCATATAGTCATTTACGAAGCGAGTGTAAAACACGACCAGTCAGAATGGTAGCACTTCACACCCATTTTACATCAGTATAAATAGCTAGACAAGGTGCATGGGAGCAGAAAATTGGCCCTCTCAATTTCAGTCACACAACCACAAAACTTTCAATGGTGACGCTTCAGGGATGTCTACATGAACATTCAGTTCACAGCAAGCCAGTGTGTGAATCTATCCCACACTTGCCTGCCACACACTGAGGGCTCATCTATACTTACAGCACCACACCACTGCTGCTGCAGTGCTTACTGTACACCAGAGGGAGAGCTTCTTCCATCAGGGTAGTTTCTCCACCTCCCCGAGAGGCAGTAACCATGTTGACGAGAGAAGCCCTCCCATCACCAGAGCGCTGTCTACACCGGGATTTCAGCCGGTGTAACTGCATCACTGAGGTGTAGATTTTCCACACCTCTGAGCAACATAGTTATACTGACATAAGTTTGTGATGTAGACCAGGGCTCGGTGTCTGTGTGGACCCTGCTGACATGCACTAACAGATCCTAGCATGCTTTGACCCATTTCAAGGGGGGGTAGCTCATTTAGATCAAAGTGCTCTAATGAATTGTTCATGGGCATCTGCAGGCTCCACCCGGACAGCTAGCACTTAGCAAGCTAGTGCAGGGTAGAATCACATCCCAGCTTGCCGCAAGTGAAATGTTCACGTAGACAAGCCCTTGGTTTCCATACACCTGCGGATACTGTACTAGCAATGGGAGGGCATTTTCCCCCTCTGGTTACACCTCACATTGCAGCTCAATGCAATTTAACATAGTCATGGTTTTTCTTAAGGAAAAAACTTCTTTATTCTGTTTTTTTTTTTCTGTGCCAGACATGGGGTGGGTTTGCTTGCTTTGCTTTTTTTTTTTTTTTTCTTTCAGAGTGCCACAGGTTCTTAATGTAGGGGCTTAGGTGCTGTCATATGAGATATGGCAAATCCAATATCCTGCCTATGTGAGCGCCTGATCCAGAGAGGGGTGGAACAGGTCTAATGAGTTGCTGACTGCAGATCACCCTCAGCTCCTAGTGGGTGCTCAGCACCCATTGTTTCAAGCCTCTAACGAGCACCTGTCCTGCAATTGGGGATTTGGGGGAGTGGTGAGGGAACTGGTTCCTGGCCTCTGTGGCGCATAGTGTGGAGCACCAGACTTGATTACCGTGCTTTTAGCAGCGTTACTACAAATGTTCTTGTGGGTCATAAAAGAAATCACTTCATCTTACATTCAGCCTTGCAGTCTCTGACTTTTTTTTTTATTTGGCTTTTGTAATGTTAGTACATCCTTCGCCTGGCTTGCAGAGTCTCTTGAATATCAACACAAACTGTTTAGTGTATAATTCCATGTGTATGTACCCTGGAAAAAGCATTAAGTAAAGACTGCAGCTTTTCAGCAGTGCATATTGCAGTCCTTGTGACTTCAGTGCAGAGTTTTGCTTCTGGAAGGGCCTTTTTCTTCCTTTCTGATTAGCACAACACTGCAGAGCCAGGTTGAAAATCTAGTTCACATTCACACTGTAGGCTACAGAATCTGTCTTTTTCTTTTCTTCCTTTTCAAGGACAACAATGCCTGTTTCCACATTCCCAATCAAAAATCAGTTGACCAACCCCCGAATACTTTGAGTAGAAAGCAGGTTCTGAATTCTGCTGGTGTCCACGGTATTTTCTTTCACCAGGGTATTAATGAATGACTGGAGAAAAAAAAAAAAAAGACCTCACAGATGCCAAAAACTGTTGAGCATTGAGTTGTAGTCTTGACGGTGCTTCAGTTCCTCTGCTTGGTAGATAGGCAGCGTTTTTCATGCTGTTTGACAGTTATCTCCTCAGCAGCATTACCGGGCTTATACATCTCCTTTCAGCAGCCCCAGATAGAGCTGACAGCAGGGGGATTCTGTTTTGTCTCAGGGAAGAAAAAAAAAAGGTGGTCTCTTGCCAGTAGCCAAGGCCACACTCAAGCACCAAGGGGTACAATGTCTCCTCTGTCTCTGAGAGAAAATAGCTTCTGACAGGAATCAACTTTCAGTCAACTGCCAGGCATCTCTCATTATGGGAGGCCCGACCTGCAGGCTGCTATGTAGATAACCTGTTATCGTAGAAGATTGAATGTGGAGCTCAATTGCCTCACGCTGCTGCTTCTGCAGGCTCCGTGAATACTGTAAAATGAATTCTTAGCAAAGTTTGTCTGTACGCGCACTCTGTGTGCGCATGTGGCTCTACCGATCGGTTTGCAGTAAAAGACACATTTCCCGGCCAAAATAAAGATATTAGTACTGACCATGTGTTCATTCAAATGATAGTTATTAGCAGCCTTGTACAGAGGATGCACTGATGTCCTGGATGTAGGTACTGACAAGTGCTTTGACATAATTGGAATACTTTGAAAATCCCCAGAGATGTTAGTAGAAATGCAAAATATTCTCTCAAGATGAATGGGAGGTAAGGATTATATCCATTTTTCAGCTGAGTTAACAGAGGCACTAAGACATTTTCAAAAGTATCCTCATTCCAGGGAGCCCACTTTCTAGGTGCCCACTTGACACCAAGGGTCTGGTTTGCTTAGCTCTGAGCACCTACAGCTTCCATTTACCGCAGTTAGATTTGAGGTGTACAGCACCTCTCGTAATCAGGCTCTGGGTGTCTTATGCTGGGCAACAGAAATTAGCAGTTTAAAAAATGTGAGCTGTGGTGGCTTCCCCGAAGTCGCCCAGCAAGCCAGGGGCAAATCCGAGAATACAGGCTTATTTAACAGTGTTAGGGCCAGATTTTGATACACTTACTCAACTCTCCGAAAAAGCTTTCTTTAACCCCTCCATCCCTCCCAAGTCTAATTTGACATGAATAGGTTCCAGCCCCCATTTCCTGGAGCTCCCATCTTCCCATCCCCTCTCCTGCACTGGGATTCATTTTTCATTGAGACCATACACAATTAGGGCCAACAAACTTAGACAGGCCTATTATAGTAATTCTGTTTATCCTGACAATAAGTTATTTGACCTCCCGGCTGATCATGTTACTGATACTGAATGTATCAAATCACTGATGCACTGGCTGATACTCTGAGCACCAATGCACTGACATCTGGGGAATGAAGTGGGGCCTTATTTAGACACCGAGAGGTAGAAGTTGCAAGGAAGGAGATATTGCCATGGAAGAGCTTTTGCATGCTCTAATAATGACACAGTAAAAAATTATGGCATTTACTCTTTTCTGGGCCCTGGCTGGGGATAGAGATCTCCTGAATAATATATCCCAGCTTAACTTTATTAGCTTCACGTCAGGGCTGTATGGAAAGCTAACAAATGATTTTATAAAGGTGGATGAAAATGATAATGGCCCAATTTTTTACCTTGGAAAACTATGATAGGCACCTAAGACCATGTCTGATTATTCAAATGCAGAAATAGGCCACCTTAATGTCATGTAATTCTGAAAACTGGGCTCTTTGTGTTAGTCTGACTGAGATTCACTTCTAAACTATTCCTTTAAGGTTCCGATGCTCCCCAGCACAGTAAATGTGAATGAGATGTCTGCTCTGAACTCATGAGAAGATGCATGTTTTTAGAAGATGGGTTTCCATTGGCAACTCAAGCATACACCCCTTCATGGCAGAAACCATGCAGCAAAGCAATATGCCATTAGCTGCACAGTGTGGGCAGTTGTTCTCAGGAGGGGTACACTGGTATCTGTGAGGATAAGTAATGGGTATAGTGGAGCCATCCTATGCGTAACTCAGACACTATCTATACTAGGTAAATATAATGAAAGTCCTTAAATGACCTGCTCTCAATGAATTTATTTTGAGAAAAAATGACTCCACTACAAGACCTTTACCACAATCACTGCAGACTTGTGTTAGCATGGCAGCTATCGCTTCACAAGCATTTTATAAAACGTATACCTAATTTCATTCTAGTGCATTGGAGTGTAGTCTTATAGCTAGAACTCTAGTGCCTCTCTCGCTGATTCTCTCTGCAACCTTGGCCAAGTCACTTCCCCTTTCTCTGTGCCTCACCTTACCCATTTGCAGATGAGTACTTACCTTCCTCACATGGGTATTAAGGATTGTTTATAAAATGGAGTGAGATTCTGTGGGAAGGGAAGGTGCTTTATAGGAGTATGAGGTGGTCGTGGTTTCATTTTTCCACCTTCATATAAAAATAAAGGAAATGCGATGCAGACATGCAAGTATTGTCCTTTTAGTGTGCTGTTGCTTCTGATTGGATTCAGCTGCATTCCTTGTGTGATGGGATCATGCTTATATTTGTTGTGATGACAAATGCCTGCCTCATCTGTCTCATCCCTCTGCCCATGTGCTTGTTACTCCTTGCAGACCTGCCTTGATTTTTTTCATCACCTGCCCCAGGAGCTTGGAGCAGTTACAAAAAGTAAAGAGGAGAAAACATGCAAAGCTCCTCACGAGTTCAAAAGGCCACAAGCACTTGGTTAAATACAGGCTTTTTTGTGCCTATCTTGTACATGACATAGTTTGCTGAACAATTTGATGACTACTGTACACTGTCAGCTCTCACTGTACTGCTGTGGGACAAAGAGGAGTTCTGAATGCAGTAAAGAGACATGCTTTCATGTCACTTTTATCTGACATTGGAAGCTTGAAACAAGTTCACAGAGGTAACACTGGGATCCTGCCAGCCCTTACTCAGTACTGCTCAGTGGTGTCAGTGGCACAACTTGTCTGAGCAAGGCCTACTCCAAGTGAGTAAAGGATTGCAGGATCTGGCCGTTCAGGTATCTTTCCCCCATTATTGAGGTGTCTCCAGGGACAGTAAGACATGGGGAACCTAGTTTTAGCTTCTTCAGCCATTTCACTGAGGCAAACCCTGTCCCCTTTTCTGGGGCTATAGAGGGCACCAGATGCAACAAAGCCATTTATTATTATAAATTATTTGTCTTGATGTAGCACCTAGAAGCCCAAATCAGGGATCAAAGCCCCTTGGTTCTAGGGGGCTGTATAAACTCAAACAAAAAAGGACATGACTTAAGTGTCTGAACTGTGCTAGATGTTTAAAGTAGCCATCACAACTCCCTATTCTGTAGTTTCTGTTTATCCTTTGCGGGCTCTCTCGTACCTAATTCCTGCCAGAGGAACCAAAAGATAATACATTTCTGCAACAAACAGAAATGATATCAACACTCCAGTGATTTCTAAACTGTACTTAATACAAATATGTGCTTCAAGGAAGTGGGAATGAAGTGTTTCAGGATCCATATTAACAGTATGTGCAGGAGGCAATCTCACAGTTTGGATTTGATTTTTCCCATGTTTTGACCTGCAAAGCGGTAGTCAAATCCTGAATTACAGAGGGGTATCTTTAAGTAAAGCTTAATACAGCCCCCCATTAATCAGGCTGTCAAGGCACTGAGGGCAGAACATATGTCAGGCGAAAGGAAAGTGCAAAGTCCACTTTGAGGCGCTATTTGGAATCACTGTCCCTTTAAGAATGAAAGCCCCAGTCTGCCACAGCCGTCTCATTTTGATTTCTATCGACAAGTGATGATGTGCGGGTCTACACAGAGAACAACAGCTTGAATTCCCAGCCAAGAGGGGTTAAGGGTGCCTTTTAGACTCCTGTGACCACCCACTTCACCTTGTACTTGTCAAACTCCACTGGCCTTCTTAACCCTTGTCTGTCCAGCGCAGGAGGTAAGCAGTAATGCGTTCTCTACACAACATTTCTTAAAAATAAATCTGGAAACCTTTAAACATAAATGGTTATTTTAGCAATGCCCGGGTTTTAATGTAGTCTGACACACAAGCAGTCTTGGATAAATGTGTTTTTTCCCAAGGTATTAAAGAAACAAGGCTATATTTTTCCTCTTTAAATTTTCACTGGCACTCATGTAGTAGTTACCCTAACTGAGTTGTGGGTCCTGTCCCCACCAAAAGCTTCTCAGCTCAAGTGCTGTGCCTGTGAGACCTGATAACACTCTTTCAAAGTCAGGCAAAGTATAAATGTGAATCCTGATAAGAGCTGTTATGTTATATGGTCTCAGCGAAGCATGTGCGCACATGTACACACAAGTTTCTAATTTCTATCCTCTAGAATGTGATACAACGGAATTTTTTAACCAGCCTACAGAATTATATAGCAGGAATGTTGTTCTCTATTAAATTCTATAGTTTTTAGAGTAATTTCTAAATAACTTTGTTGGCAAAGGCCAAAAGAACCAAAGTATTAATTTAGGCTCCCAAATCCTTATTAAAGTTTTTCAGTAAGTGACCTGAATTTCAAATTGCTGAACACAGTGCAAGTCCTGTTAAAGTAAATGGGAACTGCAGGGTCCTCAGCACTTTACAAATCATTTCTAAAGCACAAAGTGACGTGCCCAATTCCCCTTGAACATCACTGGCTGTTGAGTCTAGCTCCCATTTGTGCCTTTCAAAATCTCCCATCGGGTCTCTTATCTAGGACCCTAACCTTCGCTCCTGTTTTTGGAAATCTTGGCCTTAGCCCCTATAAAATTCTATAGGACTTTCCTGAAGGGTAATTAATCATTCTTTTATAGGAAAATATTAATTCTTTGGAATAAGAGAAACTGGGGGTTATGTTCACGGCCTTTCTTGTGAAACTTTTTTCCAGTTTTGATTCCCAGCCACTTGAACCCTCGGAGCAGAGAGAGATTCACTTTGAATTTTGGGCTAATTTAAAAGGGGAAATTTTACCAAAACTACCCTGTTTTGCTTGATTTTGTTACCAACATCTCTCACAGCTTAAGGTTCAGTTCTGATTTTGACTTAATTGAATTCCTAACTTCTAAGTTCTGTTTCAAAAGCTGAGCTTTTGCCGTGAACTCGATTATTCAGTGCATGGAATGTAAATAAGAGGTCTAAAAATGGCCTCTCTTTTATTCTTTTAAGGCACAGCACCAAAGGACTTTGTCACCTATTAGCTCACTGGTAGAAATTAAATCCTATACTTGCAGCCATGATTCAGGGTCAAGAGGTAAGGAGATAAGGCCCGGCTTTTTGTGAATGGGAGCTTGACTTTCAGCGTACAGGAAGTAAGAATGAATGCAAGGAGAATGGCAGGAGTCAGAACGGTGAAACTCCAGC
The DNA here is from genome assembly GCF_002925995.2 of Terrapene triunguis. NCBI lineage: Eukaryota > Metazoa > Chordata > Testudines > Emydidae > Terrapene > Terrapene triunguis. The sequence goes on along the minus strand of NW_020665065.1, from coordinate 3,991,688 downwards.
CTGGTTTGATCTGATAAAGGATAGACGCTAAACTTAACAGTGACAGGGCGACTCCACTCACAAGCTGAAGTTAAAAGACAGACAGTGGTCTGCTGAGTGTCGCAGAGTGAGCCTGGAGTGTTTGCAATCACCCCAATAATATTATACAATATTCTTTACAGGGAAGTACCCCCACTTTTCTTTGCCACTGATGCACCTGCCTTGTGCAGCAGAATCCATTCAAATTCCCTGTGATACCCCCACAATACCACTCCAACACCCTCAGTTCAGTGATGTTGAAGCAGAGGGCGAGCCATCAGAAGCAAAAGAAGAGTCAGTTCTTCGGGAGTCGTACTCACCTTTTGATGCCCATTCCTGCTAACAGTGTGGGGAGTCGTACTGGTGCATCAGTTAAAAAAATCAGGCTCAGGATTTAAAAGTGAGAGTAGAACTTGGAGAGGAAAGTTGCAGGAGTCAGTCTGCAAGTTGGCACCCCTGCTACATGAATATGTCTCTCAAACTTAAAGCCCTGACACAGGGGTCGGAAACTCCCACTGGGGAGTGTGGTCTGGGGCTTGCCCCGCTCCGGCACTCCAGCTGGGGAATAGGGGCAGCCAGGGGGCTCCGCTCCGCATGCTGCCTCCACCCCAAGCGCCGCCCCCGCAGCTCCCATTGGCCAGGAACCGCAGCCAATGGGAGCTGCAGGGGCTGCGCCTGCAGACGGGGCAGTGCGCAGCAGAGCTGCTTGGTCGTGCCACCACGTAGGAGCTGGAGGGGGGACATGCCGCTGCTTCTGGGAGCCGCTTGAGATAAGAGCCGCCCGGAGCCTGCACCCCTGAGCCACCACCCTCCACGCCCCAAACTCCTGCCCCAGCCCTGATCCCCCTCCTGCCCTCC
>NW_020665065.1:3968237-3990802 GCF_002925995.2 Terrapene triunguis | reverse complement strand
GCCCCAAACTCCTGCCCCAGCCCTGATCCCCCTCCTGCCCTCCAAACCCCTCGGTCCCAGCCCAGAGCACCCTCCTGCACCCCAAACCCCTCATCCCCAGCCAGAGCCCTCCCCACCCCAGAGCCCCCCCCGCACCCTGAACTCCTCATTTCTGGCCTCATCCCGGAGCCCACACCCCCAGCCAGAACCCTCAACCCCTCCCACACCCCAACCCCAATTTCGTGAACATTCATGGCCCACCATACAATTTTCAGACCCAGAGGAGGCCCTTGGGCCAAAAAGTTTGCCCACCCCTGCCCTAACATGTTTAACATGTAATGGAGAATGCAGCATTGGCTCTGGGCAGCACCCTCAGGGGCTGCAGTTAATGGAGATAGCAACACTGCCTGTGGGCAGCAACTCCAGAGACCTCAGGGTAGTAGAGATGGCAGGGCTGGAGCTGGCAGGAGCCCTGCAGATAATACATCACTAGTTTTGCACTGTAAAGTACAGAGCTGTAAACCGAAGGTCTCTTATTTTAAACATTGGTCTGCTTATAAATTGCTCCAAGGCCGGGCAAACTGACTAGCCCTGGATAAAGCAGTTGTGCATAAGGCCATTCATGCAGATACAGGGGCCACAGCAATGCTAGCCTGGGTTGGTGGGGTTGGTTGGCTGGTTTTTGTCTACATTACATATGTCACCCTTCCTGGTTTTAAATGTATGCTTAGACAGCAGCTCTTCTAATGGCAATAACTCAGCATTATTTCAAAATCTATAATGTGGTTTCAGTTTTTTCCTAGACTTTGAACACGTAATTAGAATTCACCCCAGATCAGGTACCAGTTCTCAGGAAAATCATCAGTTAATTGATTCCAATTACTCTTAATTGTTTCTCATACATTTCAATTAGACTGCTGTGTTGTTACGAACAGTACCACTCAATTATACAAGTAATCAACACGTCTCTAATAACTGCTGTGGAAAGATTCCTGTGAAAAGACGTTTAGGCGTTAACATTTTGGGTGTCAAAAAAATGTTGATATCACTGATACTCCCTGACAGCAAAGAGTAACTTCCTCCCAGGTTACAAAAGTGATTTTTAAAGACAGAGGAAATAACTATATTGTAAATATGTCACTATTAGGGAAAGGATTCAGACCCCGAGCTCAAGAAAGTTACCATCTTGTCCCTATTATTCCACAGCTAATGGAAGAGATTAAAAATGAAAAACAAACCTGTTTACCGGTAATTAACATACAATACTGTACCTCATCACCCATGAAGGGCAATTATATTTCTTTTGTGAAAAAGTTTGTAAGAGAAATTTAGGGTCAGATTTTTTAAAATTAGTGCAGAATCCGATAGGGGCCCACCCAAGGTTGGCCATTGCACCAAGAATAGTGATGTGCAAAATATTCATAACAATATGTGAAATATTGACATGGTAAGTTTCTTTGTCTCCTGGAATACTGGACAATGAACCTATTTTCATGGAAAAAATTTCTAAGAAATATACATTTTTTTTCTCAAGCAAACAATAATCCTTTTTTCTATTTCACATGAGCCCATTTTACTAAGATGGCTTTTCTTAACTAAAAACATCCAGAAATGTACATTTTAAACGCAAAATGATCCATTTCATCAAAATTTTGCATAAAGCAACAATTTTCATGCACAATTCCATAAAAACACTAAAGTTTCATTTAATGGGCATTTAAATATTACACTGCTGATTGATACTAACAGTGAGCTAGATGGAAGTTATTATACAGATTCTCCCTTCAAATGCTCAACTTAAGCAGTGCAAAGTTTACTGCAGGAGAACAACTTCCATGCTGCTAGGATATGAGCATTCATGTCACTATTAAATGTAACGGTAGATGTGAGAAATAACAAAGCAATAGCATTTGCTACAGGTAAATCCCACATCTTTGGGTCCTCTTGGAGAAAGGGAAATAACTCTAAAATAAATGTTCTCCTTTGAACGGCATCAAAGTGCCACAAAACTAGCATACTGGGCCAAACTCCTCGCTGGCAGATGTCTGCTAACCTCAATGGGACTATATGGAGGACAGCATATGAACCCAGTGTGATCCCTGGCATCGAATATTTGCATCATGATACTGCATTGTTGCAACTGAGTCTCATCCCAGTCTGATTCAACCTTGCGTTGCAGGCCTCAAAATGCCATATCAGCTTCATTCTGTAATTAGTTCCTGGCTGTCAGTGGCTAAGTTCACAAAATGACCTGCTACCTGCTTCTGGCTGCTGGGAGGGTGTGGGGCTGGGAGACCATGCAATAATTTCAGTATGTTAAACACCCCTTCAGAAATGAAAGTAAGCTTGAAGATTTTATTGACTCCACTCCCCTCACGTCCCCACTCCTTTTTTTTTTTTTTTTTTTGACAATCAGGCCCTTCAAACATGTAAAATGATCCACTGGACCCAATGAAAACTCACCTATGAAAAGTACTTTCTCAGTCACATCAGAATTGGTGAGCAAAAAGTTTAACATTTATTTGACAGCATTCTAGAAGAGGCAGAGCGGATTTAGTTTACTTTAAAGTGCCTAAGCAAAACAAATAAATAGCATTTCAGATGAGCTAAGCCAGTCGAGAGGCTTTTGGAATTTAACCTTTAACTTTTGATTTAAAAAAGACATTAATCCATAAAGTAAATTCCAATAGTTTGTTTAAAATAGTTATTTAATGCACATTGCCTTATATTTCAATTAGGTTCTTTTTGCTTCTCATTTAAGGAGGTGCCTATAATAACAGGATTGTAAACCAGCTCATTTTCTCTTAATTACATTAAATATTAGTATACTTTACCTTCTGCTTAGGCTGTACCAATGTGTGGGCAAGAGTCTAATCTAACTCTATCTACATGCTGGTGTTACTCGGTCTTAAATGGAGTTCTTCCAGATTTGCACCAAAGCAAGTGAAAAGAAAATTTGGCCCCCAGTGTATATGTTAACTTGACTGTACATCAAAAAAAATTTGCTACAGACTCTCAGCTTCATATGATCCATGCAAAAATCTATGGCATACCAAAAATTCGGGAACCGAGTGAAGTTTATTTAATATGAAAATAAATAACACAAGAAATACTGTACTTACTGTATCAAACATTTCATATTAAATTCAATAAAGTCCTTCATTTTTAAATGTACCTGGGGCTTCACACAATTTAGGTCCTGCTTGCCGTAGTACACAGGAACAGAAAATAATAGCGGGGGGGGGGAAGGGGAGGTGTGTGCGTATGCAACAGAGAGAGTGTGTGTGCGTGTGTTTACAAACTAGAAACTCAGACTAGGTTTACTCAAGTGAAGCTGGGATAGATTTGATTCTTGTAGTAAAATGACGAGAAATTCTCCGTTTTACACAGTTTTCACCCCAGCTGGGGTGTGTTCCTCAATTGGGTGACTCTGAGCCACTTTACTAACTCTCCTGATCCTAGTGACAAGTGGCTGAACTCAGACAGCCCCCAAGGGATCATTGCACCAGCCCGGGATCACAGCCTATGCTGCAGAACACACACTATGTGGATGGGGGAGCCAAGGGCATAAATCCACCACAGTCACTGTCATACCAACCGAAAGTGGGGAGGGGATTGCTCTGCATCAGGGGACTACCCAGCTGCTCCTTGAGGCACAAATAGCCTCCTCCAAGGTTTCCAAGAACAGAGTGCAAGTAGTCCCATAGAAATCATCATGAAATATAAACAGTTCAAAGGGAGCTTAACCAAAGCCAAAGATCTGGCGCCAAGTTTTGACTGAGGTTTCCCGTCAAGAATTTGGTTTGTTCAAACCCCAAACTTCATGAGACTCCAAGGTCAAGAAACTTTTAAAATCAAAAAAATATATATTTACCTGACACCCTTTGAAAGGACAGTGGCAGGTGTTGCATGGTTCTAATTACAGTATCTATATGTTCAGTGGAGAGGAACCTTGGAGTTATCTTCAAACTCAGTAATCACTGGAGGCCTGATCTGGCAAAGCCATGCACTTGTGGGACTTCCATTCAGTTCAGTGGGACACAAATTCACATTCAGTTCACATGGAGGGCTTTGCAGCTCCAGGCCCGGGAGTGTTAGCAGCAGCATACTCCCTTTTCTATTTCTTTTTTTTATTTCAATCGTGTTTATTGATTTTGTTCAAAACCAAATAAATAAAGTATCATTTACTTGTTGTAATAATTAGGGTAAAAAGACAAAATAGGATATATTTTTTTCAAAAACTAATTATAAAGGTCAGATTTTACAAGAATACTTTTGAGTTAGTGCTCACTTGCTTTTTTCAAAGCCTCTCCCATTTACGTCTTTCTGCCTCTTTACTAGCCCGTCTTTTCTTTCTCAAAGTGTCCCTAATATTGGTTATTAGTATTGTCCCTGATTTCTTATTCCAGATACTGGAGGGGGTCTATGAATGACATTGAAACTGATAGGTTACCCAGGAATCATTTTTAAGAGTTTATTATTTCTGTGTAGAGTGAAACCACTTTACATTATATCCCTGCAGTGGCAAAGCCAAGCGAGGAAGACAAGCCAAAATTACATAAAAGACTCTTTTGCTGACCAAAAGGTTCACGTTCTTGGGGTCATTAGCATTGCATTGCAATGCTGCTGGCTGAGTCCATTGATAAACACTGAGCCCTCTCAATTCTCCTTTTTATGGGCCTTCTGAACAAGGCTTTAATGTGGCTCAATTTTCATTTTCCATAAATGAACTTTTGAATGTTTTGGGTTTCTTCCCTTTTTAACAATGTGTGCCTTTAAGATACTCAGGTGGGAAAGGAAGTTGAGTTTTCAAGATGTTTTATATTTCCCTTCTCCTAATTTGTCAGCTATCTCTGCCCAGATGAGTCATTTGCAGTGTTTAAAAGAAATGGATGGTTCTTTCTCAAATGGCCAAACCCCTTTTTAGAAAAACCAAAAACCCACACTGTCATAAACTGTAAGGAAAGCAAATAGCTCCCACTACTGAAACTTACTTGGCTGTGGAAGTGTTGGGGAAAATCTGCATTTTCTGTATACTCTGTAAGTTTGGATAGCACAAAAAAGAAAGATGGGTTCAGGGGTTTTGAGGTTTACGGAGGATCATGCGTAACACCTAGATAAGGTTCTGTTCTTCCTCAGGTATCCACAGTAACTCACATTTGTCACTAATGGAGGTTACAAGTGAAGGTCTAGTTCTGACTTAGGAGTTAGAGAAGTCATCTTGGAGTCACAAAGACCTCATGGATTCAATTCTCCCCTTTGTCACTGGCTTGTTGCATGAGCCAACATGAGCCACTTGACCAGCCATTGCTCAGTTTTCCCATCTGTAAATGGTTCTAAGAAGTGTTGAGCTGAGTCCTTGTAAAGTGCTTAGAGATACTGTGAAGAAAATATCAGTGCCAGGAATTAGTCTTGTAATTTTGATCATATGCACTTTTATAAATAGAGCTGCATGAAGTTTTTTGGCTGAAACTTTTTTTTTCAACAATGTGCATTTGGCTACACTGAAATGTTTTGCGACTTCGTATCAGTATTGCCAAATTGTTTTGGATGACACCTACCCCCCCACTCCTTCCCAAATCTGAAATAATCAAAGCATTTCATTTTGAATTTTTTCAAAACAAAACATTTGTTTTTTAGTTCAAAACACCTTTTTATTTCAAAATTTATTTTTATTTTTTAAATAATCAAAAGCATTCTAAAATGGCAGAAATATTAACAAAAAATTTAGATTTTGTCCAAAAAAAAATTTCATATGACCTAAAACAAAATGTTTTTCAATTTATGATTCAGCAAGGATTTCAAAACCATTAAATTTTAGTTCAACTCAAAGCGAATTTTTTTCTGATTTTACAGAATTGACAGTGAACTAAAAAATCCATTTTTCACATTAGAAACCCAACATTCTAACCTTTTGTCTCCATAGTACCGAGGGGTAATAGTCCTTTGGACACGGCAGATATAGGTGACCATCATCCTAAGCATCCATTTGGCTGTCAGACTGGAGCATGTTTGTTTTAATATCCTGCAATTAGTCTTTTTTCTTCTATGAATATACATTGCATTATAGGTATTGCATCATACAGGTGTGCATAGCATGTGCTGTATATTCAGATCACCTGTTGGGTTTTAGACTTCCTTTATGAAACATTCACTGATTCACATAGCTCAAGTGTAGATTAGACACAGTAAAACATTAAAAAGCTAATGTCTTTAATGTTACAAATAACAAATAAAAAAGCATTGCTGAGGCTACTCAGCATGTCCCAGAATGGCCCATTCAGGAAAGTGATGAGAGTATCTGGGATTCAATGAATATTGGCTATTTCTGATGTATATGGGCTCTATTCACAACACGGCAGAGAGGCAGTATTAAACAAAGCCTGGGGCCTGGGGATCAGGGACTAACCCTATGGAGCTGGTATCAGTTACAGAACAGACAGGAACAGATTTCATTTATCTGACACTGAACATTGTGTTGCAAAAGTTGGCAGTGCTAATAATGAGAGAAGTGAGTGCTTGGAAAAAACCTGCTTAGTGTGCAATCTCTCCTTTAAAAAAAAAAAAAAAATCACTCCACACCTGCAAGCCTACAGTGAGCTTAAAATCAATAGCGGAAGTAAAATCCTATCCTGATCAAGCTCTAGATGCTCGCATGGTTAGTGGTACAGTTCTCAATATAGTTATACACCTCTACTTCGATATAACGCTGTCCTCGGGAGCCCCAAAATCTTACTGCATTATAGGTGAAACCGCGTTATGGCGAACTTGCTTTGATCCACTGGAGTGCGTAGCCCCGCCCCCCCGGAGCGCTGCTTTACCGCGTTATATCCGAATTCGTGTTATATCGGGGTAGAGGTGTATTTTAGAACTATTCACTTTTCTATGGTGCTTGTTACTACAGGGTTGGCTCGGTTCTGTGATGCTACTAGGAATATTCTGTGGGAGAATTATCCACAATCCCCCGTTAGGACAATTAAATGATGTGGAGACTCTGATGCACCAGAAAACGTGCTAAATATTGGTTTGATTTAAAAGGTTTTAAAGTATCAAGTTTAACATGATACCAAAATAATTAAAGCAGCATTGTAGAGAACGTACTAAGTAAATATCAAAAGGGACGCATGCAAATATTGGCACGTTTTATTCCTGGGGGGAAATAATAAAGTAAAAGTATAGTCCCATCTGTTTGGCTGGTCTCAGGTGAGATGTTTGTGCTGCTAGGAGTCACTGCCATCGTCTCCTTGTGAAGACATCCCCTCTGACTTTTTATCTCTGATGGGATGTCGGCCATCACCTATGCTCCTCGTTCAATGAGTCTGTGAGGCTTCTAACCATGGCTGCGAGTATATCTTGTGCTAGATAGTAGGATATATTCAGCAAAAGGAGAGTCATGTGATATAGGGCTGGCAAGAGGAGGCAGACTGATAGCTATTGGGACTGAAACTCTTACTGTATTCATGCACGACGTAAGGGTAGTGAAAGTACAACCCTCTAACACGCTAGCCTCCGTTAAAGAGAAATCAACCCTGACCTGGAAGGTCCCACCTGTAGGAGTATGAGGAGAGCCTAGAGTCCTGGTCCATTCAGTCATAGAATCATAGAATCTCAGGGTTGGAAGGGACCTCAGGATGTCATCTAGTGCAACCCCCTGCTCAAAGCCTTGGCCTCCTTGCTCTTGGAATGTACAGCAGTATTTGAGCAAGTAGAAGCAATGAGCATATGTGCATTGATTCACCCATTGAGTTGGGAATGCTGTTAGTTTCATATTTGCCAGGCAAGGGGATATATGCTGGCTTGTCTTACCTCTGCTTCCTCCTCCTTCTTTCCCCTCCCCAGCCCTTAACACTAACATAAAAAGTAAAAATAATAGAATGAAGTATAGGCATTTACTTGGCAAAATCTCTGAGGTTGCAGACAAAATACCAATAAATGCCAAAGTACCTGCACTTCTCAAGAATCAACTTTATGGGTCAGTGCATCCAATAGCGTCTTGAACATTCCCTGAGAGAATAAAACAATTACTTTTGGCAACTTGCATTGATTTAGTCTAATTTTTCAATGGTATACCCCGCACAGCAGCTATTCTTTGCATTCTCATCTGTGTCTTCAGGAAATAAAGCCTACAGGAAATTCAATAAACCAATTGTTTGCCCCATTGATCGTACTTTTGGTTCTGAAAATTCAGCAGACAGCACAGTGTTAAATTAATAACTAAATGTTACCATTCATAAGAGACGTCTCTGTAAAGATCATCAGAAGAACAATGATCTTTATTATAACATTAATAGCTAAAAGAATACCAATCAGCCAATGAAACAAAATTCCTAAAGCAGTGAAAACAAAAAGCATGGCTGCCAGTGCCCATGTATGCATGTATAAAGGAGTAATTGTGTGAATAAGGTAAAAACTGCATGTGCAAATACATACTTTTTATGTGCAAAGGCTTATTTTACTTCAGTTACCTGATTTTGCCTGGGAATTGTACAGGCCTAAATTAGGTATTGCATTTTCAAAATTTGACCCTTTGATTTTATAATTAAACTTATGAATATATATATAATTCTTATGCTTAATTATAAAATCAAAAGGCCAAATATTGAAAATGCAACACATAAATTGTCCTGTATAATTCCCAGACAAAATCAGGTAACTGAAGTTAAAAAAAAAAAAAGTGTGTGTGTGTGTGTGTGTGTGTGTGTATCTATATGTATGTACACACACACATATATAATTTTTTTTTTACTTCAGTTATCTGATTTTGCCTGGGAATTATACAGGCCAATTTAGGTGTTGCATTTTCTATATATCTATCTCTATATATAGAGATAGATATAGATACAGGGGTGTGTGTGTGTGTGTGCGCCCATACATCTACCGTCCCAGATCTAAAGAGCCAGCATTTCTGTGCTCTCTGGCGCACACACATTGGTTCAATTCTGAGTCAAAGGAAAACATATTGGTGCCACCAAGAGAGACATCATCACCACATCCTTCCTGACACATTGACCCATTACACCATGCTCACTCATTATTCAGTTATGTATTTATTTAGACTCACAATAGAGGCTACATTGGGCTCTAGCTGTCATAACAATTTAGCAGCTTCCCCAAAGCCAGAAAAAGAATAACCAGAAATAAACCAAATAATACCACAGCCTTGCCATGACAAAAGGCAGCACCACTCCTTCCCCAAAATCTTGGATAAATGAATGGGCCTTACAGCATGTCAGGAAGGTCAACCAATTTGGGCTATTTTAGACCAAGGGATCGGTAAGGGCCAGAATCTGCTGAGTCAGCAATACCATTGGGTTTTTTTCCTTGGAAGTCTCCTGTCCAAATGCAGAGCAGGCCCAACCCTGCTGTGTATATGATAGCTGGCAGATTCACAAAGGTGGCTTGGCTGAAGGTCAAGGTCTACATTATGGTAAAAACAAAGCATAGTATACCTGAAATACAAAATACCAATGAATTTTTTTTTTAAATCTATGACGCATCCATGATGAAGTCTCCCTTTTGTATTTCAAAGCATTATACAGACATGAACTAATTAATGCTAATACCACCCTTAGGGGATAGGGAAGTGTTATTAGCCCCTTTTAACAAATGAAGAATCTGAGACACAGAAGTGTTAAGTGACTTAGAATCATAGAATATCAGGAAGGGACCTTAGGAGGTCATTTATGGGCAGAACCCGCTGCTCAAAGCAGGACCAATCCCCAGACAGATTTTTGCCTCAGGTTCCTAAGTGGCCCCCTCAAGGATTGAACTCACAACCATGGGTTTAGCAGGCCAATGCTCAAACCACTGAGCTATCCCTCCCCTCAAAGACAGTGGCAGAGGTGGGATTTGGAATCCCTAGCTCCTTTCTCGATGCTCACACCACTAAGACAATGCTGCCCCTAGAGTATATGAAGGTGAATTGAATGTGTGCAGCTTTTAACAATATGGGCTTTGTGATATATTTAGTTATTTCTGCTGAAATGGAACCTTCTTAGGGGAGGATTATTTAATTTTAAAAAATGGCTTTTCCTGGCAGGTTGGGTATGGAAAAAGTTTATCAGATTTCCCTTTTGTTTATAGCATGTGAGAGTAGTCGTAATGATGTCCCTGATCAGTTTAATCCCTGAGAAATATGTCAGCCCAATGTGTTTATGTTTTCTGTTCTGTGCATTTAGTCAGACTACTTTACAGCTTTCAGCAGGACACTGAGCTTTCCTGGCAGCTCGTGTTCTGACATGGTGTTACCCAGCAGGGGAGAAATAAAGGGAGGATGTTTGGGTTAATGTGGTTTAATAAAAGATCAGGTTTAAGGTCTGGAAAAGGCATGGGGAAGAGTCTTTCTCCCAGTGTAGACTCCATGCGATCTTTTAGCCTCAAGGGTCCCTGAACAATTTGGATCAGAGAGGAAAAATACGGGATCTAGTGGTTTTGTGTAGCTTGTATCAGAAGCCAAATTGTCAGACCATGTGAGTTTTACTGCCTTTAGCTTCCACATGGTGCTCTTACTCAGTTATAGTGTGAGACAGCTTACAAAATATGTGGTTAGGAAATGGGATGCCCTAAAAAAATTTTTTTTGCACATTGAAAAGAACAAATTGCATTCGTACACAAACTCCTTTTTATGACTCCACATGTCTGAAAGCCATAAAAAAGACATCATTATTTGTGAAGAAATGATATTCCGTTCAAGAGCCACAGAGAGAATTTATCAAGGACTCTACAAGGATTTCATTTCCCCCGTTAAAGGATCATTAATTTATGAACTATCTAGCCCATTACTGATGCTGTACAAATAAAACTGGCAACTTTAGCCAAACCCCCAAATATAACCTGCCACAGAAACTATATTTTGGTACACAATTCCCCTAAGATTTACTAAGATTCTACGCTCTCTGGCTCTTGATTCTAGAATTCAAGAGTTTCATATCCTAAGCTCTACATGCAATTAGAACGGAGAAATCAGGCTCTATTGGGTGGAAAGAGGCTAAAATTACTTGTTTATGTTCTGCTCTAACTGCTGTTGTCCCGGAATGGATTATGACGGAAGGCAGTACACTCAGGCTTTTGAGGGACAGAGCATTTTGCATCCCTTATCAGTGATCTGCCCCCTGGATGACACAAAGAGAAGCATGGGAAGACAACTAGTGGTCAGTTAGCAGCAGGTGTTCTCTTTCAAGGGCAAGGACAAAAGAGAAATCAGATTTTTTTTTTGCCAGGCACTGCAATCCCTAAGAAATCTCATACAAAGATAGCTACACTGGGATAGAGCATATGGGATGATAGTGAAGGAACCGTATCCCAGGTTCCCAATTAGTTACAAAAGATGGCTATGATCCACGGTGCTTAGAAGGATTAGAGACCAAAAAAATAACATTCCACTGCAGAAAGAGGCTGCAAAATCTGGTGCTCTTGTGTCTAACGTGGAGACAGCCCAAGATCTTTGGCAGTTAGTTTACATTTTGAACAGCTACTAACTTTTGAAGGCTTCACCATCCTTCCAAGAGAATGTAGGGAAAGAGGCCTCAGGAACACTCCTTAGAGTGAACTGACACCCATTGATAATAGCACTATTATCTATGTCCCAGCAGGTGCCTAAAAGCCCTAAATGAGATCAAGACCTCATTGTGCTAGGTGACGTACACACACCTAGTCAGAGACAATCCCTGCCCCAAAGAGCCTACAGTCTCAACAGACATGGGTGGAAGAAAGGAACGATTGTTATCTCCATTTTATAGATGGGGAACCGAGGCATTGAGAGATCATATGATTTGCCCAAGGTCACAAAGAAAGTCTGTGACATATCTGGGAGCTGGAGCCAGATCCTCTGCATCCCAGTCCTGTGCTGTAACCACCAGACCATCTTTCCTGTTTGTTGCTCCAAATAGGGCCAGATTACAAGGCATGCAATGTGGTGTTCTTATTGGGATTTGTCAGGGTGTGTATTCTTTTCTACAGTCATTGCCTATTGCAGGCCATTGTGACTTATCCCAGTGATGACCAACATATTCACCCTTGGCGTTTGTGTTCCAGTCGCTTTCATTTAATTCTGAATAACTTGTTTCATGCCTTTTTTATATGAGCATAAAGCAGTTCCATTCAACTTTCTTTTTAATATTCATGCCCAAAGCCTCTTTGTTGCTCTGGAAGGGGAAAAAGGGTCTGTGGGGTGGGGCGGGGGGGAGAGCTGTTCACTGTTGCTCTCTGAAAATATATGTGCTGGTGACATAAAGCCATCCCTATCCTAGTGCTTGACTCACTTCCACGCTGAGTCCTCTTTGTGCATCAAGACGAGAATGCACAGCTTCTGCCACTTAAATGGGCAATTTTTCTTGCAAAATATACCTTTTAAAAAAGCATTTTTGGAACAAGATTCTTGCTAAGTGTAACAAGGTAAGACGTCCTGGCATCATTTTATTCTGCAATCCAGCTGTTTGGGAGCTAGTGGTTTAGAGTGGATTTTTTCCTCCCGTGTCCTATTTATAAGAGATGCAAACGAAATATTTTTATGTACAAAAATTAGGACAAAAGTACTGCCACAACCTTCAAAAAAAAGGGAGGGAGCCTATTGTTAGGCCACCAGGTTCCCGCAAATAAGACTATATTTTTGCAAATTAAATATATTGGACTTTCCTCATGTAATGGTAAGGATAGGAAAGTAAAGCAGCCGTATTCTGGATGCAGAGTGATGGAAGTGTCCCAGTAGCTCTAGTCTGAAATTACAGTAATAATTCTTGAATTATAGCAGTCAGAAGTTAATGTATTTCTCTTCAGTATTGTCAGTGGCAAACCAAAGCCCATTAATTTCCCACTCAGTGTTTGTTTGAGAAATCATCCTCTGTCAGCTGCTGGTGGTGAACTTGTCTCCTAGCTGCATTCCTAGACATGCTCTCTGTCTCCCGGTTAGGGTCCTATCCCTGTAGGAGATAAGATACAACCAGTGTTCACGAGGAGGTGTCAACGGGCTGCTTTATGACACATGATGAGTGATAAAGGCTGTGGAAAGGTGCTGATGTGGCCACATTAGTTAATGAGGTCATAGCTGAAGTTGCTGCCCCACTGATAACCTGCAAATCCAAATAATGTGAAGATATCAGTAGGGTGTTTAGAAGTCCTGTCCCTGTATTCTCTTGCTGTCAGTCAGATTCAAGCACCCAATCAAAACCAACAAAAATGCTTCCAGAAGAGGAACATGCATTCTTTTCCCAGTTTCCACAGCTGGTTGGAGCTATGCAAAGTCAGTAGGATATGAATATTTGTGCTCAGGCTCATTCATTCTCATCTTAAAGAGCCAAGCATTTTATTTGTGTATAATAAAAGAATTATTCTACTAGGTTTTACAATGCACAATCTACTTGAAAAGGAAAAGCTTTCGTAAATCTTATTGTAAGTATAGGCTCACATTGCTGTGAACTTATACTGAAAGCCCAGTAACATTCAGATAAGGTGGGTTTTTTTTAATCTAGCACATATCAGAGGAGCCTAGTACCTTTAGACAATGACTTGTTTTGTTGTTGACCCAAATTAATTGGAGGGCCCATTCTTCTCCTCTTTTTAAAATGTTCAGTTTTCCAACATGAACCTTTTTTTAGTGAAAATTAAAATGTCTCACCCTACAGGTCCACATGAGAGCTAAGAAGGAATAGCCCTCAGCTTGCAGGGTCAAATTAAATTAAACAAATTGTGGCAGCACCTTCATTCTTGCAGGGTGGAGTGTAGTAAAAATACACAGAGCGGCAAAGGTGATGTGAGCTCCATTGTCCACTGACCAGCACTGGACAATGCTCAGAGCATCATTGATCACTTCTGGATCTCATTTCAGCTGGAGAAGACCATCATAAAGTCAGGACTTTGAAGATGATTTAGCAAGGTGAAGCGGTGGGGTGGGGAGAATGAAAGATCTCTAGGACACCCCAAATTAGACTGTTCTGACAGCCGAGCTCTGTGGCTATGTCAAAACTCACTCAGTTGCCAAATGCCTCTGTTTTCTTTCTTTGAGCCTGTTGCTGCTTCTGTTGCTCCCCTCTCCTCTGCACGGAGATGCTTCCCCAGTCCCTTTTCTACGTGCAGTACTGACTGTGTTTGGCAAGAGTCAGAGAATACAATGCAGGAAGTGGACATTCTCTTCCACTCATCTGAAAAACACCCAGCTATGCTAGGTTTGAAAATCATATTGTCAGCTTTAATAATAGTAACTGTCTGGAATTCAGTAATCAGGTAAACCGTGCTCTGTTTTTTCCCCTTTTTGGTGGATTTTGCTCCTCATAAACAAGTCAAGGCCTTGGCAATCTCTTGTTGTGCCAGTATTGAACTTTCTGTCCTTCCCATCTTAGCAACTCAGGTCTAATTTATTTAATCAGCATCGCAAACTTTCAAAGAGTTCCATGCCACATCGTTTGTTGCTGTATTTTTAGCACTTGCTACTGAACTGGGTCTGTGCACTGGAGAAGAATTAATTGTTGTTTGGGGTTTATTGTTATTCAGACATTTTAAGAAGAGGTTTTGAACACCTAAGAGGCTTTGTTATTTGGAGTTTTGATGTTGTTGGATTTTTAATGATGATTTAATTTTTAAAGTGAAGTTAGCACTGGTGAAAGGTGACAGGTCAGAAGAAAAAGTCCTCTATTTACCCACACAGCAGTGACAAGCATCCCCACCTTGCCCTAAAAAAAGAGCCTCAACCTAACCTATAGAGACCAGTTCAAGTGTAAAGGGGAGCTCCTTCTCCATAAGTGTTGGAGGATCAGATTAAATAAGAGCGGACCCAAACCTTCACTTAACACTCTTAGGAAAGTTGAAACGTATCTCTTTTGAGACCAAAAAAAGTCTTGAAGACTTTTTGTCTCATTATTTTTAATTTTTGGCTACCCATTCCAGCCAGGGCCACATATGCTGAAACAGTACAACAAAGAATGTTCACATTGTATTTTGAGCCCAGCCAAAGGTCTAGAGCTTAATAACTGTCCTTGTGAGATTTCCAAACCAGTTTTGGGGGACTGTTATCATAGTCAGCCCTTGATGTTAGAAATAGCTCCCCATGTTGAACCAATAGAGCTCGTTTGCTGATCTTCAAGGCTACATCTGTTTGTTCAGGCTCTTAACTGAAGAAGGTTCTAAAGTGGTGTCTGGGGAAAGTTCATCCTGGGTTAATTTGATCAAAATGTCTATTTTTATTAGATCAGAGCCATTTTCTCTATTCATAAAATAGGCAACAGCTGATCGTGAATTCTTTGAATATATATATATATAATTTGAAATAATTTGATAATACTTTTTGGTGGATATTCTTAACTACATGGATTGATTGCAAACAGTTCCCTGCAAGAATTTGATCCTTTATAATCACTATCCCGGCTGTGTTGTTTAGATAAGTCATGTGGTATTGTTTCTGTTCCCCAATAGGATGACAGAACAAGCACTTCCGGGTTGGATATTCAAATGTGTGACGGCAACATTTATTTTCCATAAATACACTCACATGCTGCTTTGAAATTCACTTTTGCCCCAATTTTCATGCCAATAAAATTTGACTGGGTGAACATTGGTGTGAAATGAAGACCCAAGGGGCACCAGGATGGAGGAAGTGAATTCATTTAAAAATTTGATTGCATATTCAAGAGAAAATGTTTGCACTGTTCACCGAGCTTTCGTTTCCATTTTATTTTACATATATGCCCAGAGGTCTTATGGTGAGTGCATCTTTATAAATTGTAAATTAAAAAATAAACAAGACTCCAGATGTTGTTAGCCTGGGTAAGTTTCAGGAAAGTGTTTGAACTTTTGGATGCGTATTCTAACCGAACCTTTGGAGGTTTGCCCATATCCTAGAGTCTATGCAATCCTTGGCCTCTTTGCGGAGACTGCCAGACACAGGGTGCCAATTTAGTAGTTGTAGTTTATTGCTTTGCAGTACAGGAGATGCTGGTTGCCTCTGAGATCAACAGGCAAACTATAAAATATAATAATAAAGTCATAAGACCATGTCCTCCACAATTAATGTACCATTTATTCCAGAAAATATGGTGTTTCTATCCTTATTTCAGTTTGAAATCAGGCCCAAGTCACACTCCCTTTTTTCCGCAAGTCTTAAAAAAAATTCACTTCTACTGTGAGCAAGTTACTAAGCCCCTCTCTGTGCTCTTCTGGGAATGTGCAACTCAAAATGCTGGTGGGGTCCCCTCGAAGGGAGACATTCTTGGCTCTGTTTAGAACTTTCTTTATTATTGTGTGCATGAGAGAAAAAATTTATATATAAAATTCTGAAAATTAGCTCCAAAAATAACAAACTGGGAGATGGAATAGTGTTTACAGTATCTTATTTTTACCTTACCTTATCTTAGCTATTAATATGTCTGCAGGAATCTTTCTTAGAGATGGGCAAACTGAACTGGATTAAACAGGACCTCACCTGAACCATTCCCCGAGACTCAGACTGGACCCAATTTTCTCTCAGTAGAACCTGAATCTACGGTTGGAATGTACTTAAAAGAAAGAGCCAATGAGCTCTTCAAATGCTGTCGATGCCTGGAGCAAATTCTGGCACACTGCTGAAATCTGGAGTAACTCCGCTGACTTCCAGTGTAACTGGACATAATGTGGAGCTTACACTTTATTGTTTATTCGTGACTCTCATTAAACAGTACTAGGGGGTATATGTAAACATGCTCCTTAATTAATTACAAATAGTAACAGTCCTTACACAGGCAAACTTCCATTGTGTTCAATGGGTTGGAGACTGAGTGAGAAACCTATATATAAATACATTTCTTACATGGTTCATTGGTTTAATAGACAAGCTCCTAGGTTTGGGTACAAGCAGTGCCAAGGAAGCCTTGTCTGTGTCATCACAGTTTTGGCCTATAAGAGGCAACAGGGAACATACCTAATGGTTCTAGTTTTCGTTTTCTATATGTTCCATATTTTTGGTTTTTATTTTTGGCTACTTCCGTGCCTTGTAATGTTCTAGAAAAATGAGTAATTATAGATTTTCCCCTCTTGACAGCATAAATTTGAACAGAATCAGTGGTTTCAATAACAATGAAATAAACACAAGTTTAAACAAAAAACAAAAACCCCTCACAATCTTCTTTTCAAGCAGTGCCATGCATTATTTGCATCCTACGTTCCCACATATTTAACTACACAATAAAAGCCACTTATCACTTTGTTACCACATACAACAAAGAAATAACCCCTGGAGAGGAAGTGAACCATGAACAGGAAGTGAAATATAGCATAATATACATCAGGCATAGTGGACAGGATGTCAAAGACCTTTTAAATGAGCCTTCCTATTTTCGATTTGTTTTTCTTTTTACCCAGTGTTTATTTTTTAAAGAACAATTACAACAGTTGTTATATTCATTGTTTTGAGTGTGAACTGAAAACCAGAATATATAAACATAGCATAGTGCACTGGTTTGCCAAAGTGTGCCCTCTAGTGGGTGGTTATGGTGTAGAATTTAGGCACTTCCAGCTCGCTCCATTTTACTGCAGTATATGAAGCTGGCTGTGTATATTGGGGTATGGGAGTTGGAGGACCAGGGAAGAATATTGTATGGGGGAGGCGGTTGCCATAAGAATGGATGGGAGTCCTGAAAAAATGTCCTCCTCTCACATTCGCATCGGCCTAAATATTTCTTTTTAAATTACTGCCTCCAGTTAGTAAAAAGCTCTCTTGGCATGTTTCCAAGTCAGGATCCTGGTTTGGGGACAGCCTCGAGCTGTGAGCAAACACAGAAAGAGAGGACAGCTTTCTTTATTCCCCTTTTACCTTTCTATAAAACTATAGGTTTCCAGAATTTACTGGGGGGGAATATTCTACCCGACAACCAGGAAAAACCCATCAATTCTTACCGTATGGTTGTCCAGCTGACCTGACAATAAGACTGTAAACGTAAAGTAATGAGCCAAGATTTAAAAAATGGAGGGAGGAACTCACGCTCCCACTACTGCACTTTGTCAGCATAAAGAGACCACAAACGGAATTGTCCTCCAGCTGGAGGACAATTCCCCTAGTGCAGGAACTAAGTGAGACAGCTACAGGCTGTTCTACCAGGCCCCTTCTGCAAGACATAGGGGATGTTAAGGGATGGGGCCCCTAATGGATGGTGCTAGGGTGATTCTGCCTAGTGCTGCTGCCCACTGGCAGCTCATATTGAGCTGCTGCAACTTAACACAGCCCCCAGTTACACTGGGGGCCATTTCGGGCCCGGCAGCAGCCCAGAGCTGGGAGGGTACAAAGGTCCTCATCTCTGTCAGCACAGCATACAGGCGCACCCTGGGTGCCTAAAGGTAGACTTCTAAATTTGTAAACACTTTAATAAAGGCTTATTTTCAAAGGTGCTAATTACCCAGCAGCTCCCATTAGCTTCACCGGGAGCTGCCCGGCACTCAGCACTATTGAAAATTAGGCCATTTCTTTCAGTGCCTTTATCATGCATGGAGTTAGATGCCTAGCTTCAGGCACTCACTCTTAGAAGTCTTGGCCACTCTCTTCAAGGCCTTAGGAATCCTTCTTCTGGTATCCCTTAAAATATAGTGAAAATGCAGCCTTCCTTGCTAGCATGTCTTCTGCTTTATAGCAGACCAGGTGAGTAACGTGTGACTTTTGAATGGGCCAACTGGCCCCATAAAGGGTGTCATAACCCATTAATCTGCTTCCCTTGCACACTTGGTCCCACGGGCCAAAAGTCTAATTCTTATACTTAGCATGTACATATTTTATGTCTTGCCTATACAGTACACAAGCTAAATTTCCCACAGCATCAACGTAATTCTGAAGCAGTGCCTGAAATGTGAGCATGGGCTTGGAGCTGCCTCCTGCTGACACTGACAGTCCTCCAGCGACTACCCCTTCCGTCCCACTGACTCTCCTTCCGCCAGTAGGGGACGAAACAGCTGCAGTCACAGGCGAGGTGTTTCTTGACAGCTGGAGCAGAGGCCACGTTCCGAGGTATATCTTTTCTAGCCGGAGCCTTAATGTCCCTTACTAGCTCTGAGCTGACATCTTTTATGGCTCCAAGGCTCCTTTCCCAGTGCTGAGGGATGTGAAGTAAGCACCGGGGTTTGCCATCAGGATTAGGCTGCCTGGAATGTCCTGGGATTTGAGTCAGTTGTGAGGACTTTACTTCTTTGGTGAATATTATGTTTCTCCTGAGACAGACATAAAAACTGCCATTTTATGCTTTGACAGACTGGGCTCCGAATAATGGAATAAATACACATGCCTTGTTGAAGGGCCAAAATTGCTACTTCATGCAAGGGCAGGTTTCAGGAACAAATCTTTACACAGTTTGATCAAATTGCACTTCAGTGGTCGGTGAAATGATCTTTCATATAGGCCCCGATCCTGGAAAGATTTATGTATGTGGTTACATTTAAGATAACTGAAGCCTTTGGCCCTGCTCCTGCAATTCACTGTGTGCAAGCACATCACTGCCCAGTGAAATCCATGGAGAATATGTTCCTATTTACCTGGCCAAGAAGGCTCAAAAAGTTCAATGCAGAGTCTAATTATCAAAGTAGATCAGTTCCACATTTGGGCTCTCAAATCACAGGGCTGGTGTGACTGAATAGTTAAAAAGAGTTGGCTAAGTGATGACTGGTAAGATATAAAAGATCATAAATATCTGAAAGGTGCCAACGCCAGAGAGAGGGAAGGAATATTAGGAATAACAGCCTGGTGTATAACTAGGAGGTATCTACAACATCCGATAGCGCCTCTGTGCAGCATTAGATACCGCGGATCAACACGTATTCCTGCCTCGCGTCCTAGAAGCTGCAAGGCAGAACAGAAACAACCTGACATGGTTCAAGTACTTCCTCTTGGGTCAAACCCAGATAGCTGTTATGGGCTCCCGTTCCTCCACTTGCAAGGTCCTCACCTCACCTCGCCACAAGGCCCAGTCATCTCCCCTATATTGTTCTGCATCTCTCTGAAGTCTTCGAAAGAGCTGGAGAAATAATACAGGCTGAAGCACCAACAGTGTGCAGGGGACACCCAACACACTGCATCTCCTTTAGATCAAACGCTCCCTCCTAGCTTTCCAGTGGTTAGCCAAAATCAGCACCAGCAGAGATGATGTTGGTGAAAAAAGAGGGAAGTGCTTCAAAGTACCGACATCCTTATTGAGAGCACATGCCTTCAGATTGGTCCATTGTTCTGCGGCTTTGGGGTCCTTTGGGACTCCCCTGTGCAGTTGGCTACCCAAATAACTGGAGAGGCAAAAACACCAACATCCCTCTGCCAGAATATTGTCCTTGTGCCTATCAGACATAGCTCTACATTCGTGACCACCAGGCTTAATTATTGCAACCCATCATATCTAAGAATAAATACTCATCCCCTGCAAAAGCTCAAACTGGTATGAAATACAGCAACCTGTCTGCTTAGTCACACAGATTGCTACAAACCCCTCATCCCGGCTAGTAACCACCTACACATTGAGCAGCATGACTTAGTATTTCAGAAGGCTGCTGCCACCCTGCTCACAGCAGGCATCAGAAAGGGGCATAGAACCCGTTCCTGGTCCAGTTTAAACCAAGGACCAAACTCACAGTGACTTAACTGGGACTGGATTGGGGCTACATACTGCAGAGGGGTTTCCTGCTCCTCAGAGTTGATTTCTTAGCTGATTTCTCTTCAGAAATCTGCTTTCAAACATTCTCTCAGTGCTTACAATCACATCAAGCATTTATTGTTAGCATTTCCACTTTTGGGTCCCTCCATCAGCTCACCCTTTTTTCCCCGTTTGCTTTTATTTCATCTCTTAAGGATTTTTGCAGTTTGGTTTTAAAATTACTTTCTCACCCAGAGTGCTGGTATTATTGTATTATTTTTTTCAGTGTACTTTTGCAATGTTACCTGCTTTGGGTATGGAGGCAGTTTCTATATTTAAAATCATTCTCCTACTTTGTTTTTTAAATCTTCATTCTTTCTCTCTCTCTCCTAATTTTTATTGTTGTTTTGGGTGTGATTTGAGCTGCATTTTCACATACCTCTGCTCTATCATTGGATTCAGTCTCTATTTCTTCTGGGCTTTTTGGGGTTTTTTTCTTTATCTCTCTTCCTCCCTCCATGGGCCCAGCCTCTGTGATTAAGTCTGCAGCTCTCCTGCTGTTTTTAATAGGCCTGTAGGCCTGACCATCTGATGAGAACCAAACTGCACAGCGTGCTCCTGAATACTTTCACTGGAATCTCCTAATGCACAGTATTAATCATTACTGTCAAACCATTCAGGCCCTAAATATGTCCACCCAGTATAAAATTATACTAAACAGGGAAAAAAATTGGATTCATATTAAAAACAGACATTAGACAGACAGTCCCCTGACTTTTTGGGCCCAAAGGCCACTGGCATTATCCAGTTTAACAAACAATGGATTACTCAGAGTAGGTTTTTCATGTTTGGTGTTCATAAAAGTTTCAAAATATAAGCATGGTGAGTGAAAGGAAATCTAGAAAGGTGTGGCTTCCTCTAGCGCTTACTAGTACATATGCCTGGGTAATAGTTTCGTAGCGTACTCTATTCAAATGCATTTCTCTTAGTGAACTTAAGAATTGTGTAGCAAGAGAAATCTGCTGCTGCTGCAATTAAAAGGCAGCAACTGCTATATCAGTAGCCATTGTAATAAGTTATTGCATGGGTGGACTTTGGGAATTCTTTTCCACAGTATATGGATTGAATTTGATCCTGGGAAGAGTAGAACACAGCATATTAGGAAGGCATGGTGTTACTTCACAAGTCCCAAGAAAGGTAAGGCTGCTTCTCTGCTAGTTGGTTTAGAATTATAGTGGTGTGTTTAAAACTGTGTTTATTCCTGCTATTTCTAAACTGCTGGGGAATTCATAGATTCTAGGACTGGAAGGGACCTCGAGAGGTCATCGAGTCCAGTCCCCTGCCCGCATGGCAGGACCAAATACTGTCTAGACCATCCCTGATAGACATTTATCTAACCTACTCTTAAATATCTCCAGAGATGGAGATTCCACAACCTCCCTAGGCAATTTATTCCAGTGTTTAACCACCCTGACAGTTAGGAACTTTTTCCTAATGTCCAACCTAGACCTCCCTTGCTGCAGTTTAAGCCCATTGCTTCTTGTTCTATCCTTAGAGGCTAAGGTGAAGAAGTTTTCTCCCTCCTCCTTATGACACCCTTTTAGATACCTGAAAACTGCTATCATGTCCCCTCTCAGTCTTCTCTTTTCCAAACTAAACAAACCCAATTCTTTCAGCCTTCCTTCATAGGTCAATGCAGCCCTTAGAATTAGATTGCTTTGTTTTGGTTTTGCTTTCCCATCCCCTCCACCCTCATCCCCTCAAAAGATTGTTTCTAACTCTCGGCAGCAAGAATGCCTTTATTCTTTGGAGATGGTGATCAAGGTTGATACAATACAAGTTACTGAAGGTTAGTGGAAAAATGCATTACTCCTGATGTTAGATTTATTGATGATTTCATTCAATGTTCTGAGCTATGGCATATACCAACCCCAGCCTGCATGCCTGCCAGTATGTTAAAAAGGTAGTCCTGCACAGACACCCTTCAGCAATGCTCACCACAGAGGGTGCGTTCATTATTCAGCA
>NW_020665065.1:3859863-3967837 GCF_002925995.2 Terrapene triunguis | reverse complement strand
CCAATACTTCTGTTAGTCTTAAAGGTGCCACACGACCCTCTGTTGCTTTTTATAGTGAGGTCAGACAACCTTAATAGTAAGCTGTGCTACCAGATCCACTTAAAATGATACCTCCCAGACGTTTTGTGGTGATTTGCACCTTTTTCTAACCCTGTTGGCACTGCCTTCTCTCAGAGGGGGTGACCAGAATAGATCAATCTGTTCTGACATGGCAATCGCTGCACCAAATCCTCTGTGGAGTATTTATCCTCCCAGAGGTGTGTTTAAATAGTCGGTACATTCAGGCTACGCCTACAATTGGAGCGAGGGCTGTGATTCCTAGTTCAAGTACGCATACCCCTGCTTACTCTAATCAAACGAGTGTTAAAAGTAGGAGAGTACCTGCAGAGCACGGGCAGTGGTGGGCGGTGGCACAGGCTAGCCGCCCTGAGTAGGTCCCCAGGGGGGTCCAGGCAGGTTTGTACACAGGGCAGGTAGCTTGACATGCTGCTGCCCATGCTGTCGTGACTACACTTCTATTTTTAGCATGCGAGCTCGACGCGAGCTAGCGCAAGTACGTCTGCTCGAGCTGGCAGTCGCACCTCCAGCTCTGAGTGTCGGTGCAGCCTTGCTGGACTATGTAGCTCTACAACTCCTAAACACATTTTTCCTCTGCAAACTAATATCTGGGCTTCATTTTTGTCACTCTTCCACCTTTCCGAAGGTTTGCATTGCTCCCTAGAAGAAGCATGGTTGCGTTTTAGTACGGTGCCTTCAAGATTACTTTGCACAGGCTGTGAACACATCCATCCAAATTGCATCCCTGGCCCGCATTGAAATGAACCTCCCATCCTTATAGAATGCACTAAAGAGCTTTGAAAGGGACATAAACCCCACCACCACCCGTGCTTCAGAGCATAAACCAATCTCAGATTAATGGGGGTTAGGAAGAAACTTTTGCTGAGGGCAAATTACTACATAACTGCCTGCTGCAGGGAAGCCTGCACTTTGCAGTGAAGCATTTGGTGCTGGCCAGTGTTAGGGAAAGGACACTCAACAAACTGGACCATGGGTCTGATCCAGACTGAAAATTCCTCTGAATTGTCTAGGACAATCGTTTACTTCCTTCCTTCCGTGGGGGCTGGTCTACACTGAAAACTTACATCAGCCTAGCTGTGTCTCTCACAGGTGTGAAAATGCACATCCCTGAGAGATACAGCCATGCCGACCTAACTCCCGTATTTAGACAGCACCAGATTTCTTCCGTCGACCTAGGTACCACCTCTCAGGGAGGTGGGTTACCTACAGTGACAGGAGAACCCCTCTCGTCAGTCTGCACTGAAGTGATCCAGCTTTGCTACTGTACCGTTTTAAGTGTAGCCATAGCCTGAATCTTTGTAAACACAGAGCAGTAAAGAAGGGTGTGATTTGTACCCCCTCCTCCTCCTCACTGTTTAAAATGGTTTTCAGCATCTTGAGCAACGTAAGCAATATTCCTGTAGTGGGAAACCAGATGGAGTTCATCTGAAATAAACCTTGCTATATTGGTACAAGTAGTTACTGGAGATAATTTAACCTAACAAAAGGAAATTATGTATGATTTTTACCTTACTTCTTTTCTCTACATACTCACTACAGTATACATGATGATTCATGCCAAGAGAGGGAGGGGGAGATCACACATAATTCAAACCATTTCGAAGGAAATGGACTCTTAGAGGTGCGCTGAATAGAATAGAAAATTGTTAATAGTTGAAAAATGTCCAAATGTTCCCTTCTGAAAAGTCAATGTGAAACAATTATAACCAGTAGCACTAATATTGTCAGCTTAAGCATTCTTTTAGCTCGGCAGACTGAAAAAAAATCCATTTGCCAAATGTAGTCTTTAAAAAATAAAGAAGAATCATTTTCAAAGATCAAAAGACCCATGGCACAAATTAAACAGATGCCTAGGTTATATGTCTCCATGACTTTCCACATTTACAGGGTTGACTTGATTTTACCTGTTTAAAATGAGCACCGATGTCTCCTTCAAGCATGCTTTTAAAATATATATATATATAATATTAATCCTATCTTGCTCTCCTTAGAGAATAGTATACGTACATTAGAGAGTTTTGTTCCTTATGTATCTGCTTTAGTGTAACATGTTTCCATAACTGTATTATTAGTTTTGTCCAGCCTACAGTAAAAAGTGATTCTGTAGCTGGCATCCTAGTGTTAGGTCATATTAAAACCATCTGTAACAAATCTTTATTTGCAGTTACTTTGGAGTTCAAATTTCAGTCTCTACTCCACCTGTCATCAATGTTTATCCTCATAAACTTTCACAGCTTCTTTTATTCTGACTTTTTCCCCCTCCTAGAAACCTTTTTTCTGGATTTTTGGCAATCTTGCTCTTATTTTTCTAGCAAAATTTCTCTCTATTTGACTTAACAAAGATACAAGGTTAATGAATCCTTATCTACAATATCTGTGGTGGAATTAAGTGTCTTTTTTGATGTAGGGAAGTAGCTCCATTGCCAAAAGTGATTTTGTATAAACTTTGGCATGGGATAATGGTCTATCATATTGAATATGTGATGTGCCTTTCTGCAAGTTGGTACAAGCATGCTTTTGTTTTGACTCTGGTAAATAATTCTGATCACACTCATTAATAGCTATTTAGAGAGAACACTGACAAACTATAAAGGTAAATTCACAAAGATCTATTTGGCAGGCTGTTTACTATACAATACAGCCAATTGTTTTGAGTATTGCCAATTACATAAAATATAGAAGTCTAATTAAAAGCATTTGTAATTAAGTGGGCACCACGTAAATTAGGGTATAATTACATTAGAGCATATCAAGAAAAATATTTCACACATTTGAAGGCATGCATAAATAATAGAAATAATTATTTGATCTGCTATCATCCACTGTTATAATGGCCATATGTGAGAGTTTTGGTATGTGGTTGTAGAAATACAATGTTAATCAGTTGTTTCACTAAGACAACTTTATTTTGTGCCTCAAAACAAATATTTGTTGTCTCAGTTATTAATCAAAAGTATCTGGTTCTATAGAAAATAATCCTCTGGAGATTTTAGAGAACAATTTTCCTGTTCTTTGCCAGCATTT
This sequence comes from Terrapene triunguis, assembly GCF_002925995.2. Lineage (NCBI taxonomy): Eukaryota > Metazoa > Chordata > Testudines > Emydidae > Terrapene > Terrapene triunguis. The sequence continues at coordinate 3,964,735 of NW_020665065.1, read as the reverse complement.
ATCCTCTTGACTTCTAGAGTTGGATGATCCTAGGAAACCTCTTATCAAACCACGCTGGAATTTTTGGTTAAACATAAAATTTAGGAACTTGATGGTCAAAGGAGTCTCTTTATATTTATGCTGGATGTTTGGCTATGATCCAAAACTGTCTTAGGGTATATTATACTTCAGCCAGTCACCTTAGTATCTCTGAGTACTCTCCACATACAATTGATAGTAATAGCAAAGTCCCTACTAGACTTCACTGGGTCTCTGGCACTTCTCCCTTTATGGGGTAAAAATCTCTGCTTGGATTAAAGGAGTTGTTTATGATATTTTGTAGATTATATTCATTTTTCTAATATAGAAATATAGATTTGATTTTTTTTAATTAGTAGGAGTTGATTAGGGAAAAGGGGGATGTAAGTGTTGTGAGTGTTGTTCTTATGGTAGAAATATTTTTGCGAAGGGGAAGGTTTTGCAGCATTTCCTAAAGATAGGCAAATCTAGAGTCTGACCAATCTCCTGTGGAAGCATGCTCCACAGTCTGCTCTCCTTGAGTGAGAACACTTTGTCCCCAGATCTTGTGTGCTTTGTCCAGGACTTTGTGAGCTGATGTGTCCCAGGGGAGTGCAGCTGTTGCTGTGGTTCATAAATCAAAAACCTAGTTTTTAGTGTAGCAGTCCATTAATTGCTTTGAAGATTAGGACCAAAGCCTTAAACTGGCATTGGAAGCCTGTGGAGGGAGTTAAACATAGGTGTAATGTGCTCACAGGAGTCTATAACATGGAGAGCACAGGCAGTCACATTCTGTACCAGCTTGAGCTTATGCATCATCTTCACACTCAGCTTCAAATACAGTGAATTTCAGTAGCCCAGCCTGGAGGTAACAAATGTGAACATTATAGTGGGTGCTCTACATTTAGGGTGCCTAACACTATCTCTTATAAAAGTTTATTGCAACCTCTTTTCCTAAAATCTACATGATCTGTGGCAGGCTTTTAAATTCATCAGGAAGAAAGCCATGGGGCCAAAGAAGTACCTTTTCTTTGCCCATGCAATTCAATTCAGGTTTAGCTGAGTTATAAACTGTTAAAATTGCCATTTCCCTTCTTTTACTTGAATTCCTCAGAAAAATGTTGTCAGCCATCCAAAATAATAATTGAACATGAATGTTCTAAAGAGCCAGGCCCATGCTACAACCAAGCAGCAGCAGAACATTATTGTAACCCTGTTTTTTCCCAAGGATCCCTGCCTGATTCCATGTGTGATTGGGATGCACAAGGGGCAAAATTAAGATTACCCAGACAACCCATAAACCTGGCATTTCCTTACTTTTGAGTATTGGACTTTATAGCCTAAATAACTTTCTTTTAATGTCATTTTGGATGTAATTCATATTCATGATGGCTGATTGGAGTTCTCGGACTGATTCTTAGGAGTCGGCAATCCCCATCACAGCAAGAGCTGGGCTAGACCAAAATTCAAGTTCTGTGCACCTCTAAACTGATGAAATTCTAATCTAGATGAACACTGTGTGTGTGGTATGGCTGAGCCATAACCTGGGATCCAAATGTCCTTGAATTTCTAAGTTCTGAATCAGAACTTTGCATCTCAGACCCATCTCTAACCACTGGAGTCCACACTGATCACATTTTAGGAAAGGGCGCACCTAACCATTTATAACTTGTACACACACTCACCTTGCCATAGTTATAGCCCAAGCTTCTCAAGATAGACAGTTCATTAACACAACTGAAGGAAGAGATCTAACACTGTGTTCATTTAAAAAAAAAATGATGAGAGGATCCACAGGAACCTTCCTGTCATCAAAAGCAGCATGGTCGGGATACTAAGAATACATCATGACATACATAGAATATGTTTTCCTACACCTATGTTGTCAAGAAAGGGCGAGGTAGAGAGTTTGCAGGTGTGGAGCCCCGTGTGCTGTCAATCAAACTCTGGGCATGCCCTTGATTTCACACACAGGAGTAGAGCTGTTATGCTGAACTCCTATACAGTTCATAATCTTTTTTTTTTTTTAAACTTAAGGTGTTTCTGCATTTTCCAAAGTGGAACATCCTTGGTAAGTAATAAAGCGACACCAGATGTGCTCATGATGTCCCATTAGTGTAGCATGGTTACAAGTCCATTCTAGTCTTTCATTTTCTGCAGCAAAACCATTTCTGTTTGATTTAGTGAAGACACTGATTTAACAATCACTGCAGTGTCTGTTACACAATATTCCATTGAAAGGCACCAAAAGACTTTTAAAGTGAGATAAAGTTGCAAGGAACAATGTGCCAGGCATCATGTTATACAATTCTGTTCTGTGGTGAACTTCAGGCGCTACAGACAATTTAAACTCTTTTCTTTTAACCACTGATTTTTTTTAACCCATTTAAACCTTCACTTATTACCATGTCAGAATGTGCATGGACTTTAAAGCTGTTTCTTCCTATTGATTCTACTGATTCAATTTGGTCTTATTTTGGTTAGATTAATTGCTCATTGCAGGGCTGTGGTTAACCAATACAAAGTGTGTGTGGGGGGGGGAAATGAAACCTTGGAGAGCAATGGAAAGTTTTGTTTCCCTTAATTAGCTTACTTTGCAACAGATGACATGGTGATGGCAACCTTGAAAATATCTAGGTCCTAAATTTTCAGTAGTGATCTGTGACCTCCATTTTTGGTGCCCCATTTGAGACACCTTCAAGGCGCTTCGTTTTCAGAAGATGTATGCTCTGCACTCCTTCTGCAGTACATGATACTGATTAACTAATTTATCTTGCAGGCTAACATGCACCTTATTAGACGTGTTATGTTAGATCTCAGCCAGAACTCCTAAACTGTCAATTGTGATAATAAACCCTGCCCTAGGTAGTGAGTATTTGTAGATTGGGTAAGAGAGAAAGTTTTAAATTTGCTATTTTAACCTATCTGATGTTCTAAGTAGAACTATTAAACATTTCAAAAAGATTCTAATAGTAATTAATGACTTCAGATTACTGATAGTGAAACAAAAGGTTCATTTGTCAGAAAACAAGCATTCTACTGTACTGGAAGAATCACAGTTTCAATAATTCTCCATAAAGTATGTTTTCCACTCTGATATCTGTTGTTGCTCTTTCAAGTAGGATCTGGGGAATAGTTAATAAGCACATGGTTTCTCTCAGTGTTTCCAGGGCTACCCAATGTAACAGAGCTAGTAACTTGCATTCCTGCATCAAACTGTGGTACAGTGCTGAAGGAAATGGGACACTCTTGCAACTATTGTTTCTATCACTTTCCCAATATCATTGTAAATACTTGTGAATCGGGTGCTTGATGGGCAGTGTGTGTCATACAAAGCCATACCAAGTGAATGGTCCCAACTACAAAAATGTAGTGTTTCACAGAACGATGCAAATGGGCCACTAGTGGAGGAACACAGTCATTTGGGAACAAATAAATAGTTTTTGTCATTAAGCAATGATTGCTGCTTCATCAATCTCACTGTTATGTTGTGCTCCCCTTTGTCCCTCCAGTCAGTTTGTTGTATCTATCTATTGTCTCTATTCTTATGCTTAAATTGTAAACTCTTCTTCAGGGCACCACACAACACAAATTATTATTAATAATATTATTTAATCAACAATAATGTATGAACAGATGCAAAAAAAAATCTGAACTGACCTTTTATGAGATTTCTAAATTTTATTTTTAAAAGTATTTTTGCACGTATTTCCTGGTGTCAGCCAGGGGAAAGGAAGCAGAAATGTGACACTGTCTGAGATAGCAGAATCTCAGAGCCTGCAAACAGATTTTCAGCTTGCAAACATGTGATCTCCAGCTTGATTTTTCAGATAAGTTAAACATAAGCACACAAGATTTGGATGCTTATTCAAACCTGTAGAGCCTCTCCTCATTGCCACTCCATCCATGTTGATCTTTGCCTTGCTGCTTTTAAAAATTTATTTTAAATCATTGGTGCAGAGTGTGTGTGCGTGTGTATGTGCATAATGATTCTGATGCAGTTTCAGCTACAACCATAAAATTGTCAGAAAACAAGCCTCATCTTTATAACATAGAGCACATTATGGACGTTTTTAGTTTCTTTGACGTTAAGGAGAAGGAGGGGAAGTGAAGCAAATGTGACAAACACCAGCTCTTTAATGCTAGACTTGTTACTGCTTTGAGTGCCCTAAGGGTTAATGTAACAGTTTTAAGTCCTTCAGTCACACCCACCCCCATCTAGTGAACACTTCCAAATAATCCCTTTATAATAGAGCCGTTTCCACAGATTGTATCTAACCCGTGCATTAATGGGGCCCATTGGTGTCAAGCATTTTAACAAATACAGGCCAGCCAGCTGCCCTGGGAGCCCCTCTCTCTAACCATGTACGTTAATGATCTTTTGCCCCTCTGACTTTGCTCCCCTGCTGCAAGGACAAAATTAAACTACTGCGGATGGCAAAATAGTTATTTGATGCCCAGGCAATTGCATACTTCCAAAACTCTCCATCGCGGAAGGCCAGATGGACTTTATAGAAACCAGACCCAGGGCACAGTTTTAATTATCATAGTCCTGTCAGAAATGAGTGAAATTCTGAATGACCGCATGAAACAAACCAAAAGCCTTACATATGGATTTTTTCCTCAATAAAATTTTATGGCTTCTTAAAGAAACAGCATTCATATATTTTATGAGGCCTAATCATTCACTAATGCCTATAATAGTGCACCTGTGGCACTCAGCCCCATGGAAATTACAGCACTAGTCTCAGCTATGTGCTTTTGCATGTTATTGCAAACTCCTTGTCAAAAATTGAACATATGTTCCGGAGATAAGTTGGGTTCATTTTAGCTAGCTGGCAATCATTCTAATAAGGCAAAGGAAAAGAGATTGATCGATATTTGTCTGCTGAAAATTGTGTTTTAATGTTACACGAATAAGACTAGTATTTATAAATACAAGTGTTTGCAAAGTTTACTGTGGAACACATGAAATTACTTGAAGAGGCTAATACATGGACTAGAGCTAGTCCAATGCAAGAAAAAATATTCATTGAATAATATTTTCAGCAAATATCACCATTAATTGCTGAATAATTACTTGATAACTAGTATGCGACTAGCTCTGGAGATGGTCAAATAACACAAAAAAGAATGTGTCTAACATCTTAGTCATCCGCTAGCAATATTCATGCAGCTCTAGTGTGTTCCCAACATTCTATTCTCTGACATTTCCACTACAGTGATGGTAGATGTTCTGTCTGAAATATTTAGTCTCTTCCTTTGGTCCCTATTTACACCTGTCTGTCTGTCCATGTCTGTGGCCAACATCAACATAGAGTCTGCCCTTGAGAAGGATTTTGAGTAACGAAGCACATATTTCTGGAGCAGAGAAGCTTAGAATGATGGGACGCATGTTTGTGAGTTCTACCCAGATTTCTGGCCCAGACCAGAATATTATAGAGAGCTACCTTTCTCTTGGTGTTCTATTACTTTCATTTCTGGCCCCAAAAGAAACCAAGAAGTATGTAATCAATTAATCAATCAAGTCAAGCAGACTTTTCCAAGCTACATGATGACTATTCTAGCTTTGGTTAAAGGTCTGGGTTACTTAATTCTTGTTTTACCAGAGCAGTTGGCTCCACCCTTTTTATCAGCTTCAAGATGTCTAATTTTACTCCACAGACGAATTTTAATTCTAACCAAACTTCAGCTGTTCATGGGAAACACCCTGAAAAAGAAAGAGCTGTTTATTTATACATTATGGATAGCTGAAGCTTGCTGACTGCATTGTGATTGATTTAAGTCATGGGGGGAAAGGCACCGTATTTTGTGTAGTTTGGCTGCAGTTTGTGAATGTCAGCAGTAGGTCAGCAATGTCAGGAACCTTGTATTGCAGTTATTAAACAGAAGTCATAAATATAGAGTAAGTGGTTTATGTCACTTCTTCCTACTCTTCTTTCAAATCCAGAGTAGACTTGGTGATTAATGATGATTAGCGTTATCACAAATAATAGGCCATTTCTGAGGGGAGTGGGGGGAAAATACTCTGGTACAAATGTTGCAACCATTTTGAGACAAATAAGTTACAGAAGGGATAAGCAAGCTAGATCCGACTAACAGGGGGAGGAGGTGACACTAAGGAATGGATCTTGTCTGGCTGTTAAAGTCAAATTCACTAATGAGGTCCACTTCAACAGCGTGCTGACAGCCACAGAACATACTGGCTGTGTTAGCTTCAGCACTGCTGGAATGAAGTCAGCTTTCTCTCCCTATGTTTTCTCATTACTTCATGCATTTGGCAGCTGCTAACAGACTGGACAAGCTTAGCCAAAATAAGATGCAGAAACATGGAAAAGACTATTAGTGTGTGCAGACGTTCTGATTGGGGAGATGGGCGGGAGGGGAGAAAGAATTGCTTTTATATGTGTTTTCTCTTCTTTGAATTATCAGCCATAAGGGGGTTATTTAGGGGGAGGAAGGGGACCTACCATGCACATGCTCTGTTTGTTCCGTCTCTCTCCTGCTATGCCTCTTTGACAGGAATGAGTGCTCTGAGCATGTTTCCTTAGCTTGTTGCTCTTTACTGCTCTGTGGTGTGGTTTTAAAGATACAAAGTGTCCTTTTATTGGATATATCAATTCAAAAAGAGGCTAGTAGTAAACTGAGAATATTTGGATAAACTTGTTGGCCCTTAGGACTAGAAAAGGACTTTTGTTCAGAAAGAGAAAAAGGCCATTACATTACCATGGAATCACTGGATCCAGTCCAGTAAAAACTCAGCTTGGAGTAGAAAAAATGATTAGGAATGTCTAATGAAGGATCTTTTAATCCGGTTCAATGTTTATTTTTATTTATTTATTAGAATGTGAGATGGACATCCTATTGCATGCTCTTGTTCTGTGACAGTCTCTCTCAAGAACATTGTCCATCAACAACAAGAACTTTGTTTAAATAAAGAGAGGAAGAGAGAAAAGAGGAACTGTGAACTGGGCATGAACACCCCAGTGGCAAGTAAATAGGTCTACAAGATGTATTCCCTTCTACAGTCTCTCAGTACCTCTGAGGTTGTCCTGATTTGTTTATTTTCTGGCTACTTAATTTTAAATGACAGGGGACTCTGATGTGTGAGGTTATTGGGATACAGCATAATCAACCAATACACCTTATAGCAAGGCCTTGGGTGGCACGGGCCAGCCCCAAGAAAGCACATTAGGTGGAATGCAACATGTCTCTATTTAAGTGACTGTACATAACGATGCTATCAGAGACCGAACGGATGGGTAGGGCGCAAGGCAAGGCCTGGGAGGCCCGGTTTCAATTCCCTGCTTTGCTACAGACTTCCCATGTGACCTTAGGAAAGTCACTAAGGGTACGTTTACACTGCTGCTGGGAGCAAGCCTGGGTAGACAGGCGTGCTGGGGGGCCCACTCCCAGCTCTACTGCAGACGCGCCCTTAGCGTCTCTGAGCTCAGTTCCCTGTCTGTAAAATGGTAATAGTAGCACTGCCCTATCTCCTAGGAGTGCTGTGAGGATAAATACATTAAAGATTGTGCAGTGCTCAGTTACTACAGTGATGGGGCCATGTCCTTAGATAGCTAGCACTGCCAGAACACATTCCATCTCAAAGCACTTTACGAGCATTTACATAATTGTTTAGAGCCAGATTTTCCTCTGATGTTGGCAGTAGAGGGGACGCCAATCTGGCAGAACTTCCACCGCCTGCTAATTTCTTCTCCTGATCCCATAGACGCCCTTGCATGGTGCATGGCCCAAGATGGGACGGGGAACTGTCTCTGCTCAACCTTATGAGGATACTCCCCCCAGAGTTAATTCTGAGGGTGAGTGATATCCACTTCAGTTGAATGAATGGAGAGTCTTCCTTACGGGTGTTTTGGAGCAGTAGGTTGTGGGGATATATGTGGACCTGTACTACTGTGGGGGAGCGGCATGGACTTATTGAGCTTCTGATGATGACTCAAGATCTGCACTGATTGGGACATATGTAGCTTTAGGGGAGCAAACTCCCTACCCGTTCCAAGGGGAGGAGACAATAGGGGGTTCGGATTTAGCCATGCTTAGTTTTTAAGTTAATGATGAGACATCCAGGACGAGACATTGGTAAGACAGACCAAGAGGCAGGACTGGATGGAGAGGGAGCAAGTTCCGACTGGAGAGGTAGATTTGTGAATCATATGAGTGAAGATAGTAGCTGAAGCCATGTGAGCTCACCTAGAGAGGGTGCTGCAGCCAATAGGTTCTAATGTCGACGATCATGCTGCTTTATAATACACTTAAAAGGAAAATGTAAAAAGATGCACTCGATACAAATCTTTTCCTTGGATTTATTTCTGTTTAATCACTTATGAAAGTTTTACTGACTTCATGTAATAGATTTGCTAACCACCCATAAACCATGTTTTGCTGCTTTAATTAAACCATTTCTATCCATGAGGTTTTATTCACAAACTGACAACATCAATATAAACATATCTCTGGCAGAGTAATTAATAAAAGCAGGCAACTCATGGGAGAAAACATATGTGTCATGTCATCCTTGTAGATTCTGCTATTGTATAGTTCTTTCAAAAATGCCAAGAAATGTCCCAATTAAAATGCTATGTGGCTTATGTACACCCATATTTAATTTGGGATAATTGACTCTGTTATGTTCATCCTTGAGAACACATGGGGCTGCCAGATACATACGAGAATCATTTATACCATGGAAATACTATACAATTAGATTTTTAAATGCGATAGGATTAGGTTTTAATAAACTCTTTCAGCAGCATTTCAGGCTATGAATAGATGCTTGAACTTACTATGTAGGTGCTTTCAAAAGGAATGTAGGTAATATTGTCAGGAATATGTTCTTAATTTCTCAGTATGTTTCTATTAATGGTGTTTGTATTTTGTGTGCTGAAGAATTGCTAAAGGAAAAAGGGATTTAATTTTTTCCTCTTTATCATTCATATCATGATTTTGTTATAACTTGAAGGAAGGTTAAGTAATGCTTCATCTCGGATGCTATCTGGTGTCTTTTATTTAATACATCAAAATAATGCCACAAGGAAGTTGGGCAAATATTCTTTCCAACTGCAAAGGCATCAGTGAGGACTTTTTTGGGTGAGGCTGCAAAGTACCTGGATGTTCCTTATAGTTTTTCCCAACATTTTTTTCAAAGCTGGAAGAGATTATCTTGAAGACATTTGGGAACCACATTCAGGTTTACATACAATTAATTCCTTCCCTTCATCGTTTAATGATTCTCGTATCTTTTCTTTTCTGACCGGTTGGCTTGGGTCTTGTCTTGTGCGTGGCTGGCTTGGCTTTTTCAGATTGCAAGCTTTTGGGGGACAGGGAATATGTCTTATTTTAGTGCTCAGATACCATGGTGATATAGCAACCCAGACAGATACATCAATTAGTTTAAAAATCATGTACAATATCCCAATAATAATAAGCAAATCCTGTGAAACAGGCAAACATTTAACCCCCTTTTACAAGTGAGAAAATGAAGACACCAAGAAGTTAGGTGACTTGCTGCTGAGTGAGTCATCAGCAGAGCCAAGAGACCTACCCAGGATTTCTGACTTGCAGTCCCTTGTTTTAACCATGTTTCCTCCCTTACGTTAGGACAGATCTAGAATAATAAAGTGCATGTTAACTTTAACTCCATCGGCTGGACAGCTGTCTGGCTCTGCAACATCTTAGCAATAGCCAGTAGCTATTGTTTTTTTCTTTTCTGATTCATTTTTGGCCTGAAATCAGTGAATTTTAGAAATGGAGGAAGCATTTCCCATTGGATTAAAACAATTTTAAGGTAGATCAAAATATTGGACTCAATTGCCTGGCAGGTGTGTCTTTAAGATTGTGAGAATAAGCCCACAAGGAAAGGAAATTCTGTGTTGGAGCTGTCAGGTTCCCCTTAACACAAACCTGCCTCACCTAGGCAATTGCAACATATCTAGTATGTCAGATTACGTATTGTTCCGAGATCCCTGTTAGTGGATCGACTGGGCTGCAATGTCTCAGCACAATAAGCCGGGTCAAGGTATTGGTGCACACCTTTAATGTCGACCTTTTATTCTGGGTTTGTAATTACACTTTTGCCTTAAAGATGTCACCTTAAACCATCTTCTGACACTGAGATAAGATTCCTGTGATACTAGATCTTAGAGTTTCAAAATATATGTTTCTGAAAATACCCAAAAGGCAGATTATTCATTAAAATCAATTCCCTGGAGTATGTAATTTTATATTTAAACTGGCCTGAGCTAAAGTTCATCCTGAAGGCACTGGAGACCAGACATGCAATTTACTCTTATACCACTTTATAACTAAAAATGTACTTTGTGATGGCTAACAAGATATTCACTTAGTTTCCTCAGGCTGAGAGCTCAAATCCAAACCATCCAGCTTAATAATGAAGTAAAATCAATCCTTCATTAGCATGATTTTGATCAGAGTATCAAATATGGATTAAGGGGCAAGTGGGCTGACCAAAACACAAAAGCAGCAACTACCTATATATAGCTTGTCTACCTGACAAACAATAGGATATAAGTCTGTGTAACTATTTGAAAGACGTGAACACTAAGAAGGGAGGATAGTATACAAGAGTATAAGGATTGTAAGCTATCTGAGACAGGGACTGTCATCTTTCATAGAACGTAGGACTGGAAGGGACCTCAAGAGGCCATCTAGTCCAGTCCCATGCACTCAAGGCAAGACTAAGTATTAGACCATCCCTGTCAGGTGTTTTTCTAATCTGCTCTTAAAAACCTCCAATGACAGAGATTCCACAGTCTCTCTGGGCAATTTGTTCCAGTGCTTAACCACCCTGACAGTTAGGAAGTTTTTCCTAGTGTCCAACCTAAACCTCCCTTGCTCAATATAGCCCTGTGTTACTTATCTGAACAGTGCCTAGCACAATGAGGCCTTGAGCCTCTACTGGAGACGAGGAACTAACGTAGTATAATAAGATAGAGAAGTAGTAATGGGATGAAACTGGGCGGAGGAATATTTAGGCTGAATGTCAGGAAAGAGGTCTATGCAACTATCAAAGTCTCCCTGTGGAAGTGATGAAAACCTCACTGCTGGAATAATTTAAAACTAAACTGGAAAAATCACTGGAGAATGTACTGTGGGGAATGGGAGATGGACCGGATGACCTAACAGGCCTTTGCCATCTCTAACTATTATGATTCTACAGCAACACTCAGTGTAGCTTAGGAAGAGAAACAGAATCAGCACAGGGCTCTGGGAGTATCTCATAAAGGGCCATTAACAGAGGCAGCTGTAGTCTCTCAATTCAATGGGTTCTCTATACTAAACTGCTGAGGGTACATCAACTACCGGGAGCAGCACCCTCTGCTCCACCACTGCAACCCTAATCCCGACCCGGTGAGGAAGGGAGGCTCCAGGAGGGGGGCTGGTGGCTCCTGTCACATGGGACTGAGTCTGGCTCCCCACTTCAGGCGTTCTGACCCGGTGCACGGGGATGCAGTGCTACTCAGGTTTGGCCCGGCTGCCCCTCCATCAAGGTTGCAACCCCAGGCACCAGTGACCAGTCACAACGCCACTCACTCGGATTTGACTCACCGCAGCCCTCCATCATGATGGAAGGGTTGCCAAGCCGAACCTGAGTGGCATGCACCCCCATGCACTGGGTTGCAATGCTCAGAGTGGCTTATGTGCAGTTTCTGTAGGTACAGTTAAGCTCAGAAACCCACACTAAAGCTGCACCTAGCCAGTAACGTTAGAGATGTGCAAGTAAGTGGATACCTCTTAAGCACCCTATAGACATGCACACTATCAGTGTGAAGGTGCTGTCTCTGCAGGTACTGTCATACACAGCAAGGTGTTGCCGGGCCCACTGGAGTGTAGATAATAGCATATTATCTGCGGGTCACACAATGCATATCAGTCCTCACACCTTTCCTTGGCAGATGCCCTTAAAATGCATCTGGACAGGGTCATGTATCTCTACTTCGGAAGTCAAAAAAAAGGTACTGCTGGTTGGAAAAGCTAGAACAGTCTGAAAAATTGATAAGAAATTCCCTTACTGTTTGATCACTTCCACTGGGAGCCAGCAGGACTTAACCGTTAGAGCAGGAGACTAGAAGTCAGGACTGCTATGTCCACAGCTGATTATCTGCGTGGCCTGGAAGGCAAATCACTTCGCTTGCCGTGTCTCCATTTATGTGCACCTGTGGAAGGGGGATAATACTTACCTGAGAGGAGCGTTGAGAGGGTTCATTCATTTACTTCTGTATAAGAATTTTTAACTCCCCAGATGGTAGGCACTACATAAGTACAGAGAGTCTAAATGAACTGTCTAGGACAATGGTGTCCAGCCTGTGGGCTGCCTCTGGCCCTGGGGACTCTAAATTGTAGTTCTCAAGGGCAACTCTATTAATCAGGAAAGTTGTATCTGATTATGAATTGAAAGGCACCCCCGCTCCCCCGCGATACTTCAAGTGTACGAAGCAGCTCCAACGCTATAGGGAGGCAGACCAGAATGCTGCCTCCCCAACTGCCTTCCGCTGCTTCCCCTGCAGCTACAGGAGCAGCTCTGGTATGGGCCCCCATGCTCTGAGCAGCTGCTGTCACTTCTCTGCTGCAGCTGATCACCAGCTCCCCCACCAGCCCTGCACTGCAGGGCAGCCAGGAGAGAGTAGCTCTGGCTGCTCCATGGCCTAGGGGGCTGTGGAAGCACCAGGGAAAGCAGACTGGCTCACTTTCTCTGCGCCAAAGTGGGGCCCTAACACCAGGTTGCTTCCCCCATCAACCCACAGAGCCACCCAGAAGAAGTTACAGAAGGAGTGCGTGCACAGGTAACTCCCAACAGGGACATAAAGAGCACTGAAGACAATGAGTCACAGCTTAGGCAAGCAAAGTAACACCTGCAGAGTGTGGGTATGTACCCTGCGTGGTTCTCTACTTGCCCACGCTGCGCCTCCCTGGCTCTGCTGCTGTTTTTCAGCACTATAGCGTCCCACTGCCTCCCCACTACTGGAGCTTTGCTGGAGCCTTTCACTGGCACACGTAGCTACACACAGCAGTGCGGATGCAGCTTGCATTCCACTGTGGCATGTAGTTCTCTGTGCCCTGCACACTGCCGGCAGTTATCTGTAATGTAGATGTAGCCTACACGTCAGAGGCCCTATCCTGCTACCAGCTAAGGGCAATCTCCCATTCATTCAAGGGGTAGAGGTCTGTGTTGTAGGGGCAGGAAGATATGAGTTCTACCTCCAGAAAGTCCTGGCACAATGGCATCACAAAGTACTAAGTAGCTACAGATTGGTTACAATGTTATTGGGTTTTTTTGTTTATCAAAGAAAAGTTCATGGACAGCTTTTATGCAGGATTGTAATTGCTTCAGCAGGGTAGGAGCCTCCGATGTTGCTGCGGAACAATTGTGCAGCCTTCATGTTCTCGTTTTTGCACCTCCTTTTTGGTTAACATCAAATATAAAGAAAATAACACATTTCAGCTTCATGATCGGTGAGCAGCACATTATTACTGTGAGATGGCCGCTTCATTTGCAAAGCTCTTTAAACAGAGGTCTTTGTTCTTGGTTTTGGTCAACTAAGTTGATCGGCAGGGAAATCTACAAATATTCTTCTATTCTTTTCTCCAGTGCCAACCAAGTTTACAAACTCATCTATTTCACACCTTCTAAAAAGCACGAGAATCATCTGCAAAGCAGCTGCCTTACTCATTTCTGGCAAGAAAGGTTACAAGGACTGTGCTTCCCCATACATTTGTGGCACCTTTGATGAGGGGGTGCTTCCTGTGTAAATGAAACTTCGGTTCTGATATGCTCAAAGCAATATCAACCCTGGGGGAGGGTACTGCTTTTCTTTTTCGTTTTCTAAACCTCTCTGCTCACAAGGCATAAGGTCATGGCCAAGGCTGCAGTAATGTGCAAGCTCTTGGTTTATAACATTGTGCGATTTAATGGTAGTATGTGAAAAAATGTATGCTGTTAGATTAATGTTTCTAACCTGCTTGAACACAATAGCACATGCTGACATGAGATTGCAAATCAGAGGTAAGAACGGATTGTATTCTTTCTGCACTGGAGATAGTTCAGTGTTATATGTCTCATGACAGGTAGACGCTGTACATGAATTCTCCTTTTTTTTAAAAAAAAAATGGTGAATTTAGAGCTGGTGAACCTTAGGTCCAAAGTTCATCCACCAAGCAAGTACAACATGAACAGTTTCTAGTGTGAGCTTTACAGACACAATGATCCTGCCAAAGTGTCTCAAACCATGACCTCGGGATAGTGTGGCAGGGAGTTCACTATTCATGACTCATTCCATTTTTTGCCCTCTCTGCTGAGTCTCAAAAAGGGTCCAAATGCGATGGCTGATTTTGTTACTAGACTACAGCTCCCTTCACGATTGCCAAAAAATAGTAACAGAGTTTGGTCATTTCTAACCTGAATCCCATTTGAACTAGTAATAGGCATAACATCCCCATTACCAATGACTTTAGCTCTATTGTGCCCCTGTATGTGTGTTTCTTGGGATGAGAGCAGATGTACAGGTGAATTTCAACAGAGCGAGACCTAGAAAATGCGTCTCATTGGGATGAATGCAACTAGCACCAATAACATATGAACTAATGTGTCATTCTGCAAAATGACTTTTCCTTAATCTGGAGAGATTTTTCAATTGGATCATATTACAATCATATTTCTCAGAACTTTTCCTGACAGTAATTGTCCTAATGCTTGATTTTTGGCACTATGGATAAACCACAAAGTTTTTAGGGGGGGAAAGTTGCCCAGGTACCCATACAAAAAAGGAGGAGAAGAGTGTAACAATCAGCTCTAAGTACAGTCTCATCTTATTTTAATTTAAATTCCTATGCATCAAAATGATAATACACCACAGCTCTGATTTTCCAAACCTCAAATGTCTGAAACTCCCTGTTAGCTGAAGCAGAGTCATATCTCTCAACATCTATTAATTGAATTGAAAATGCCCTTTATTTCTAAAACCTTAGTTATCTGAATTCATTCAACATTCCCCATGTCATCTGGCTAACTGAAGTTATAATTTCTTTGGTGTATTATTAATGATCAAGTAGAATCTGAGCATTTTTTTAGTTTGGTTTGGGGGGGGGGAGGGAGGAAGGTGCCAAGAAGTTATCAGCTAGAAGCTAATATTCTTCCACAGAAAAGGCTTGTAAGAGACCCTAAGACAATGTTATTTCATATGGCACTTCTCATGCTTGAGCCTTCAATTGACTTTACAAAAGCTGTAAAAAGGATGGTATTTTTAAATTAGTATTAGCAGTAGGAATGGGCATTTGAAGTTTCTGCTACTATTCTGGCAAGAGTGTGAAATGTGGCAAATGGTTTTGGCACTCAGGGCTTTCAATGAATCATTCTGAAGAGGCCTACAAGTTCATGGTGCTTCACAACTCCATTCCCGAAGCTTTGAAAAGAGAGAGAGAGAGGTTGTAATAAGTGATTTAAAACAAGCAGCAGTAACTCCTCTGGATGTTGGTCTAGAGAAGTACACAAAATCTTTTAATGGAAGTTGATTAGAGATTTAAAAAAAAAAAGACAAGCTACAGTTTCTCCATAGCAGTGGACCCGTTTGAGTATCGTGCTGGGGACCTGCTGATTCCGTGGCTTGATTTCAGCAGAAAGACGTGCATTCTGATTTTATCACCACTGTTTGTTTGTTTGTAACACAGTAGCATCAAAAGGCATCACCTGAGTTCAGCATCCCCTGGTGGTGGGCGCTGTCAGAAACGATCACTGAGCTTGCAGTTTAGGCACGTCAGACAAAGGGTGGGAGAAAGGGAGTATTGTGATCGCCATTTTACAGATGGGGGACCGAGGCACAATGAGATGAAGTGATTTGCCCAAGGTCACACAGGTGATGTGGGGCAGACTAGGAATTGAACTCACACCAGCCAAGTCCCATTCCAGTGCCTTTCCCACAAGAATATCCTTCCTCTCTCTTGTTTACTCTTTTCAGGGTCTGTTCAGCACATAGAAATGCAAAAGACAACAAGAACTGAAGCCTACAAATGCCCATTCTCCCTGCAACTGCAGGAGATCAAGAATGTAGAATATACCTTTCTGATCTTGAGGAATGATCTCTGTTCATTTCTTCAGAGGAAGCCAACAATACCCAGAATAATCCCTGCATGGCAGTTTCTTGGGACTATGGCACCCGTTGTGTTTAGCATCCAGAAAGGAGTTCCCTGGACCAGAAGTCAGAAAACACTGACTTGTTGCATCAACTTGAGCAAATCTCTTAAGCTGTGTCTCTCTTCAGTTTACCCATCTGTCATATGGAAACAATGATTTGGCTAGTTGACATGGTTTCATTAGAAAGAGACGGTTCAGTACTATATCGCCCTTTTTAAATGATAGCAAGCCAGTCCTACCCAAATCATGCCACATTCAATCCTTTCGAACAGCATTAGAAAAACACTTGTGCTGTTCTGCATGCTTCTGTTTCCCGCACCCCCCTCCCGGACCCCCCCCCCAGTCAGACTGGAATTAGATTGCATGAAAGTCTAAATCTCAATGTACCTACAAATATTCGGCATCTTTTGTTTACCATGTCAAGCACTTCTGTTTTAAGTACATGCCTCTTTTTCCATCCACAAGACTCCAGACATTGATGAATGATTAATATTAAAATATAGCAGACTATTGCTTTTGTGTTCTGGTTTTTGATAAAGCAAAATGCACTTTGAAAAAAAGATATGTTCTGAGCTCTTTCTTGGGAAGAAAGTTTCAAAGTTTGGTGTGTGTGTGTGTGTGTGTGTGTGTGTGTGTGTGTGTGTGTGTGTGTGTGTGTTAAAGAATCAGACAATCCCATTTCTGACTTGTGTGTACAACATCTGTGATCTGATTCGAACATTATTTTTTACAGCCTACTGTTTAATTTAAATCAGTGTGGTATGAATTACGTTACTGGTGGAACACGAGCTTTTGTTGAGATAAATGCTTGCCATCAGCTTGAAACTCTTCTTCTGTTTTGACATTTTTACTTTCTGGTTTTCTGCACGATGATTAGCTGTTGCTGTGAAAGTTTAGCCTTTCCCTCTCAAGGAGAGTGAGGTTGTGGGGGAGGAGGCAGGGCGAGAGAGAGAGAAAGAGAGGAGAAAAGATTACATGCATCGGCAGTAATTAGCATGAGTGGCACCTCTTTTGACATACTGTATTATTTAGAGTTGGCTTCTGTGTAATGAACCTGCACCTTTAAAGCAAGAAAATAAGCAGGGATCTTTTTACGGGAGAAGAAAAGCAGAACAGTTGTTGATTTTTATCATAAGGTTTGAATTTCTCATCCTTATCCCTTTGCACAGAGGTTGCCCTGTTACGTAGATCAAGTGTGAGTTCTCTTAAACCTTCTAGTACATGCTGGGTCTGGTTGCTTTCTAGAGACGGAAGATGCTTACATGGAAATCCTGTTTAGTGAGCTCTGGAGACAAGTATGCTATATTATTATTGCTGCTGTTGCTCTCTCTGGTGAGATTTTGTATTTACAGTCAGGTCTAATGTACACTCAGCTGGAATCAATCTGCTGTGCTTGAAAGACACGTCCATGTAATAGAATATTTTTTTATAAGGACACTGCAATTTCTCAGGCTCTTTATCCCCACCCAAAGCCAGCTTATACATTGGAAATATTCACTGGCAGTTCTCTGTTGGTACATAACAGAACAGCAATTAATAATGGCAGACCTTCAAAAGGCTAGAAGGTTTGATTCCGATAGGAGACAAGAAATTCAAAGGCCTTTCCAAAGTTTGTCTGAGCTTATCCAGACTCTCTTGGTCTAGAAACTGAGCAGGCCATTTTGAAAGAACAGGCTGTTTTCATGGGATTTCTAGTAGTCTTTGGGCTTGGTTTTGTGGGGTGGGGCTTGGAGGAGAGGGTGTCTTGTCCTTCCCCTATGAAAAAATAAATGAAATAAATCACCAGAACAGTATTTCTTGCAGGACACTGGTATTTCTGCTTCCAGGCCTTGCTGAAACCAGATCATGTAGAGGCGAATATTATCTAGAAATAGAAACATAACCTGACCAAACATTTTCATTTCAGCTATGAGTTTGGTGGGAGTGAAAGGTCAAGACCAATCTTTTTTTTTTTTTATCTGAATTTGTGGATTTCCCATCCCTTGTAGCTGTTTGTTGTCATCGCTAGACCTGTTCATGAAGGCCACCATAAGACACAAACCCTGTGTTTGAGAATAGAAACTTCTAACTGGATTGGTTCATGGATGCGTTTTTTCAACCCAGTCTCAATAGTTGCCATTAACAGACTTGTTTCCAAGGAAAGACATCTTGCAAGGGTTTCTTTTTGCTTCACATATTCTGAGCTTTCCAAGCTATTGGAGATGCTATATTTTGGTATAAATAATAGTAATTTTTAGTTATGCAGTATCTCCCACAATCTAAAGATCTGAAATGTGTTACAAATCTTAATGAATTTAAGCCCCATGATGTGCCTAAGAATAGTAATTACCCCGATTTACAAATGCGGAAATTCAGGCACAGAGAGATTAATGGAATCTGATATTGCAATCATTTAATCAAATACATAACTTGCCTCACATTAGTGGTCCCTTTGAAATCAATTAGACTACTCACATGAGTAAAGTTATGTATGGGAATAAATATTTGCCGGATGAGAGCCTAAGCAACTTGTCCTACGTCATGTAAGAAGTCTGTGGCAGATCCATCAACTGTACAAAGGTCCTGGCTCCTGAAGAAATCACCCTTCCTCCAGTCCAGGGGTAGGCAACCTATGGCACACGTGCCGAAGGCAGCCCACGAGCTGATTTTCAATGGCACTCACACTGCCCGGGTCCTGGCCACCAGTCCGGGGGGCTCTGCATTTTAATTTAATTTTAAATGAAGCTTCTTAAACATTTTAAAAACCTTATTTACTTTGCATACAACAATAGTTTAGTTCTATATTATAGACTTATTGAAAGAGACCTTCTAAAAACATTAAAGTGTATTACTGGCACGCGAAACCTTAAATTAGACTGAATAAATGAAGACTCGGCACACCACTTCTGAAAGGTTGCCGACCCCTGCTCCAGTCCTTGTTATCTTTATCACATGGCACTCATGTTCTGGATGGGGAGGCGCCTCTCAGTCATGGAGGTGGGGCTTAAATTTGGGCCAGACATTGTACTTTATGCTTTATAAAGTAGTTCTGTGTCAGTATCCCTCAAAGCTCTTCCTGTGACTCCAAGCTAGTGGGGAGCCCGTGAACAGGGCTGGTTCTGTTGCATCTCCCGTTGACTTTTCAGTCCTATGACCTGTTTTTGTCTGACACATTTCTTATTAACTCATTGTCAGATCACCAGGAAGCCTGGTTAATTGCAGGCAGAGCGCTGAATTTATGAGTTCATCCAGGCTTCGTGTCTACACATTGACAGAGGTGTTTCTCTGGACAGTTTTTTTTTCCTCTTCATTTTGTTGCAAGAATGGACTTTCTGTTTCAGTTACTTTTAAAAGTCATAAATTGTAGCCATTTTTTCCTTATTTTTAAAAAAAACACAACAAAACCTTATGGCAACAGTTTATTGCTCTAAATCTGCTTGTGGGTCATTACAGAAAAAAACCTCCCTGACTCCTGCCAAATAAAATTCGTACATCAGCCAAACTGTCAAAGGCAGATCCTGCAACTATGGGATGAGAAGGTTTATTGCACTCTCAGCTTCTGGGGAGTGGTGTTATAGCAACAGGACGCTGGGTCATTGATGGCAAACTCATGGGCGCTTCATTTCTTCATGCACACTGGGAATCCATTAGGCGAACTGACGACAGATCCGCAAGCATTCCAGTCCATATGGCACACCTCTGCTAAAGCCAAATGTTGGACTCTGCCCATTAAACTGTGAAAGAAACAACCCAATGGAGAGCCCACAAATTAGAGAAGCAGGAAACCTCAAATGATGTGCAAAAAAAAATTGTAAACGTTTAAGAGAATTTTTCCATAACTTTAGCTTCATAACTCAGCATTTCTGATGTTAATAAATTACAAGCCGGAGTCTTTGCAAGATCAATGAGCCCTTTGGATTCAGATCCTGAATGCTGTTCAGCAGAAAGCAGAGGAAGCTGGAAAGTGAGGCCTGGAACATGACAACAATTTCCTTTTGGCTAGATACAAATGCATCTGGTCAGAACTTTACACCTGGCTCCAAAATTCATCTCTCTGTAATGGGCCTTTCCAAAACCCCTGATACAAACACACCTGAAGTCAGGAGCGTTGGAGGATTGTTTTAGCTGAAGAGACTAAAGAGGGGAGAGACAGGAAAGCTGGAGGCAGAGAAACTGAGATCAAGCCATGGCCCTGGCAGCGTGGACAGAGAGGAAGGGGTGGATTATAGCAGAAGAAGTGACATAATTTGGATGTGAAGAGAGAAAGAAATGAAGGAGTGTTGCTTAACCCTAGGTTTGGTGATAGAATGATGAAGAGGATAGTGGAGCTGTCAAATGTGATAGAGAAATGGGTGAGAGAAGTCATGAAAAAAAGGTAAATTCAATTTTTGACTTGTGTCTAAGAAAGCAGTGGAGAAATCCATGACAATAAAATGGATAGACAAGAAGAAATGGGAAGCTGATCAGAGAGAGAGATTGCAGAGGGATCATACATATTTTTATTTGTTCTGATTAATATTACAATATGGCCCAAAGGCCTTAATCTGGATCAAAGCCTTTTTGTGCTAAGTGACCTACAGCACATACAGAGAGGTAGATCTGGGTATAGTCAAGACATATGTTCCTCTTTCCCTATGAACTCTGCTTTGTGGGCAGTGGTATACTGTTTTGGACAGTAAGATATGCAAGGAAGAATGCAGTTAATGTTGTCCTGACACTGTGTGAAATATCCATAAATTATCTCTTTTGACCTTTTGTGAAAGATTTGTCAATTTCTAGTCACAGGTGATTTTTACAGAGAGTGCTGATTAATTCAGTTAACCATGGGCCAAATTCCCTCTCAAGCACACCTGTACAACTTCACTGGCATAAAAGAGGTTGTTAGAGTGTAAAACAAAAGGCAGAATTTGGTCTGTTAGATTTAAACTCAGTTATTTCAGATTCACTTGTTAAGTACAAACGCGACTTTTACATTTTTCTGTATCATTCCGTTTGCTGCTGCTGAATATACAATACAAGACACCTAAGGCTGGACCATCAAGCAAACCTGAGGCTGCTCAGAAAAAAAGGGACCTCTTGGGGTACTCGTGCTTTGTAAATTTGTGAAGCGTTTGCCAACATCGATAAGTAAAAGCCCATGCCATTTAGAGAGGAAGGGTGGTCTTGTGGTTAAAGAGAGAGCTGAATTCAATTCCTGGCTCTCCCACAGACTCCCTGTTGCTTAATCTCTGTGTGCCACAATTCTACATCTTTAAAATACAGATAGAAATACTTCAACCTTCCCACGCTTTGTCTGTCTTTTCTATTTCGATTGTGAGTTCTCTGGGGCATGGACTGTCTCTCACTATGTGTCTGTACAATGCCTAGCACAAAGTGGCCTTGATCTTGGTTGGGAGCTCCAGATGCTACTGTAATACAATTCATAATAATTTAACATGACACACAGATAGAATTGCTGCCTAGTCCATCCAAAATCACTAGTCACTTTTAAAAATGTTGGGCAATGTCTTTAACTGATTTGGAAACAGTTGATGCTACAAATTAGCAAGCACTAAGTTTCTGATCGTCTTTCAACATAAACGGTTAGAAAACTAGGTGTGCTTTAGGGGGTATTTTAAACATCTCTCTACATGTGTGTTCGGCACAAAAAAACAGGACACTGCTCAGGTAGTGGGGGACTACTTGCCAATTTTTTTCTTATAGAGCATCAAAAAAGGATGTGGGTGTTTATAAATGGTATCTTTTGAGGTGTTAGCCACAGTGTACTGGATTTAGTTAAGAATGCGTACACCATGGAGTTGGCTGTGAAGTACAGTACTTTATTTCAGTAAGTAGTTGGTTCTGCCTATCTTTCTGTGATGTCAGAACATCATCCTTTTTAGGCAATTCACAGCATGGGGCATTTGAAGCTTGTCAGACAAATACAGCAGCGTTGAAATATTTACATCAAAAAGTCAACATTTGCCAATAAATGGTATCTGAGATATTGCAGTTATTTCTCTTCCATATATGGGGGAAACTGTATGGTAAATTTTGGCAAATACTGATATCTTAATATAGAAACTAGTGTTTAAATGTCAGATTTACACAACCAGCCTCGTGTGCATGTGTGTGTTGTTCTGCTGTGTCATTTTTGTATCCACACTAAATTGCAGGCAAGTATAGTAATTACACAACTAACTACCTCTTTATGCCTTCAGATCAGGTAGTTAAACCTATAACCACTAACATTTTCACCTCCTATTAATTGTAGGCATAGAAAAAAGTGCTAATGCAATTATTTACGAGAGAAAAGTTGCTCCTTGAAAAAACTGGAGGCCACGTTGACTTCTAAATAAAATTAATTGGGTTAGCTGTTTTAAAACAAATTAGTTAATTATTATCCATGCCTGTTAAATTTGCTTTGTACCCAACCCTTATGAACTCCTCCTGTTCTAAACAACGATGAGGGGCAATATCCCACCACAGCAAAGGAACGAAATTCAGACTCAGCTTTCTCTGTTGCACCAAAATGTAGCACACATGAAATGAGGCACTCTTAAATGAGTCCAGGCTGCTACCGTATCTAGAGCCAAACTGAAGGTGGTAGTGAAAGTCCTACCTCTGAATATGGAAGGTATTCTGGAGTACATATAGCTCCTTAATGCTCCTTATTTATATTATGGCAATGTGTACAGGCCCCAGCTAGGATCAAGGCCTTATTGGGTAAGGCACTGGACACACCCAAAGTAAGAGATTCAGGTCACACAGGAAGACAATGACAGAGCCAGAAATTGATCCTGGATCTACAGAATCCCAGTCCAGTGCCTTAGTCACAGGTGATTCTTCCTAATGCAGTCTGGGGGTTTGTCTACACCATGCATTAGTTCATACTAGAGATGTATAAATTCTGTTGTGCAGTAACTGGCCCATGTGGACCCTTCTGGCACACGTTAAAAGTTCCCTAGTGCATGTTCCTGTAGTCCCATTTTGAACAGTCCTACATTAATGTGCACTAGGGAACTTTTAGTGCATGCCAGCAGGATCCACCCAGGCCACCGAGTGCACAACACGCTAGCATGCACTAGAATTCACATCCCTCTAGCATGGACTAATGCCTCATATAGGCAAGCCTTGAGTGTGCTGATAGACAGAGTCTCCATTAAAGAGAAGTGCTAATAATCATTTTCCTCCTTTTCAGCTTTGTTTGCTGTATGTTCATAAACGGTATTCATTTCTTACAAAACTGCCCCACCACGAGGGTGGCCACGCAGGCATTCCCAGAATACTAGAAGTCCTGGTACTTCCAGGAAGAGTGAGGGCCTGCCCCCACCAGCGTGAGCCATGCCAGTGGGGGCAGAGCAGTACACTTTTCAAAATGGCATCTCCCATCTCATACCGGACAAAAGCTTGTCCAGTTTTGTCTCAGTACCAGCCACGGGACAAAAGCAAAAGCTTAGGAAAGCAAAACTCTCCAGCTTAAAACAGGACGAATGACCTGCCTACCAACCCCGTGCACAGGCCCTGTATCTGCCAACTATCTCACCCTGCAACAGGAAGCTGTTTTTATTTTCAGTGCCCTGATCAAAACCAGAGAGAAACACGTGATACAGTCAGGGCCGGCTCCAGCATTTCCTAGAGGGAGTGAGGGACCTGCCGCTCCCGAATTGTCGGAGGTGCCGCCCCTCTCCCTTGGCCGCCCCAAGCACCTGCTTGTTAAGCTGGTGCCTGGAGCCGGCCCTGGATACAGTAAAGTATTGTACAGAACATAGTTTGGTGGTGTTGCTGGGCCGCTGTTCATATCAGCTCAGTTTATTTACAGGTTGGAGGAGTGTGTGAAAAATGAGGGTTTCAGTTCTCAGAGTTTCGCATAAATATTTTTTCCGGTTTTGGTTCATGAGATTTCACGCCCCCAGAGTTTCAATTTGGGCTTGAAAGCTCAAACCAGTGAGCTTCATGTGATTTTTAGCCAGGCTAGGCTTCATTCTGAAACACAAGGTCTCAATGGTTCATGAGTTGTGAGTCTTTCAGCAAATTTGAGCTGAGTTCTGGGTTCGACCAGCACTCGCTGAAGTGTCTATCCCCAGCCCTCAGAGAGTGCAAAAAGAAAGCTTATAATTTAGATCATGCTGGTAGTCCTGGACATTGCTATCTTGTTTGACAGTATCTCTTCAGCATTTGACCTCATTCAGATTGTCACTACTATAATGTACATTCCACCTTGACAATGTTGTGAAGATTGGGGGATGCTGCTGGATGCTACTTATTAAGCTAATTAAAAGCTTCTGCACCGTGTTTAATTCAGCAGCTGAACATCAAACATACATCATGATTTTGTTACCCAGAGTATTTTTATTATTGCAGTTAGGACAAGTCAGGTCCATGGTGACAAATGCACTCCTTTCCCAGGAGAACTGCCTCCTTTTTAAAAAACTTTCCAAACTTCTGAAGCTTTTCTGTTTGAGTTATATCCTCATTTTACCTCTTATCTTTTAATATAAATCTTTTGTCTATGGGAGTTTCAGATTACTCATTACTTTGATATATAAGCATTAAACTAACCAGTCATGGCACTTTCTGGTAGGCTAAGGGTTAATTATCATTTTTTGACAGTTAGTTTCAGACTTTCACTGTGGAAACATTGTATGTGGCTGGACCAGAATCTGTGAATATTCTTCTGTGAGGCAGACCCTGCCAAAGTAGTTCACACCTTTGTAACCTCAAGGCTAGTTTATTTCGGTTCGTTCTACTTAGCGCAACACTTGAAGTCCATCCAGATGCTTCAGCTAGTGCAAAATGCAGCAGCTCATCTCTTGAAGGTGCCATGCTGGTCTGAATGTTTGAAACCCCAGTGCTTCTCGCTCTGAACTGTTTGCCTCTCTATGGTTACAATCTGTAAGGCCCTTTATGGTCTAGGACCCAGTTAAATTGGAGATCTCAGTTTCTGTATCCTGTTGTAGGAAATTAGATTATCTAGAGCCTGCGAGGATGTGTGTACTTTTTCTTTACAATTATTTCAGGAAGCCGGGCTGGAGTGGAGTTTCCGAGGGGAGGCTGTACAGTGATCCAGAGAGAGAGTAGCTACAGGGATGATCGTGTGTTCCTTATTACAAGCAGGGATGGTAGCACCACACTATTATTAAGCTTGCCTGATATTTCCCATTATTGGGACCCTTTTTTTAGTTGCTTATAACTACAACCATTTGGGCTGAAATTTTTCATACTGGGTGACTGACTCAGGCTGAATGTTTTTTGAAAATTTCAGCCTCAGACAGGTCAGCCATTTCCAAGAAGGAGGCCAGGGAAGAAAAATATGTTGTTTTGCCTGTGTTTAAAAAAAAAAAAATTTGTTGACCTTTCCTAAAGCTCTAACATCCTCGGCTTTGAAGCAGAAACTTGAAATTTGGTAAGAGAGTGGTGGTCTTTGTGTCAGGGATGTGCCTTTTACATTTTGCATGAAAATCTGCCACCCCAGCTGCTGGTCACATTGGGTGAGTGAGCCAGAACATGCTGGAGGGGAGAGGGGGCTCTGGCTCGCTCAGCCCCTGTCCCCGGCAGCCAAGCCCAGGCAGGGAGCAGGCAGCTGCTGCCTCCCAGCCAGGCTGTCTCAAGCAGAAGTGGCTCCATCCCACTCCCTGCCTGGCTGCTGGGGAGAGCGGCTGAACGCACCAGGGGGAGGTGCAGGGAGAGATGGACTGACCCCTCCTACCCTACCCCCCACACACAAGTAACATGGGGCGGGGAGAGTGCAGCAGCCCCTGGTGGGGGGGATGTCAGTGGGCAGAGGACACATGGGACAATCATGTCTCCTCCCCTTTAGATTGTGGGCCCCCTACCCCCAAGTATGGGGAGGCACCAGTTGTGTAGGGCTGAGTAGGACTTTCCTTGCAATTACTGCTCTGGACTGCTGCAGGCCAGAGCTGGGGCCACAACCAGGCACCAAAACTGAGAGCAAGAAGTTTGTCTCTCCTGTGCTGTCAATGACCTGGACCTAGGCAGCATGGAGGAGGAAGCTACCTGATTTCAACACAGAGAGGACAAAAGCTAGACCTGCAGGAGTTGGGGGAGTCATTTGGGACTATGAACAGGGAGGTGGAGGAAGACTGGGAACTGGAGTTGTGAAGGAGTCTGGGACTGGCTTGGAAAGGAGACTGGGAATAGGAACTAGTGGGGAAGGGTGACAGAGATTGGTGGGAGGGGAGATAGTTCTGATTTGTTTTTGCAGGACTGAATGTCTGTTTTTATTTACAGTAGTAAGTACTGTGCTCCTTTTTGAACTTAATAATAGAAACAGATAACGTGGAGATGGAGCCATATAAGTCCCTAGATAGTTAATAGAAAGCAGTTTAGAAAAGGTGGCCAGTTTAGTTGTAATAGATATATGGATACTGGAGCTCTATTTTCCCTGCTCATTATGGATATGATCATGTGCCCCTTGACTCAATGGAGGTTCTTGACCGGGACTTAAGCAGCTTTGTAATTCAGCTGATGTTATTCTGTTTGTACAGGTCTGTCGCATCTTACGTGCATTTAACATGCACGATTTCAGCTTTACACGGTCGGCAAAAACAAAAAAAAGAGAAAAATAACAATTTTAATACTATACTTGTAGTGCGGGCGATTCCGCCCGCCATTCAACTCAATGTAATTTTGACTATACACGGTTTTCACTTTACATGCTAACCGCAGAACAGAACCCCCGCGTAAGATGAGACTCACCTGTATATCTTTATGAGTCATGTAGACTAACAAGCTGTTTCTCTAGCTTTACTTCTTGTTTTGGGGCCCTGCAATGCAAATAATTATAAAAGTACATTTCTCACTTGTTGATTTCCATATTTATCATTTCATCTCAAGTGAAAAATATTCTTCCACCTCCTCTTCTTCTTCAGATCGCTGATGACCTGGGAAATGAGAAATTCTGTGCTGATGCTAATCAGACTGGAGCTGGAAATTGGCTGAAATACATCCGAGTGGCCTGTTCCTGTGATGAACAAAATCTAGCTGTATGTCCCGTTAATGACCAGGTATGCTTCTGCTCAGTTGAGCCATCACAATGTGCTTTTTTATAGCTTTGGCAATTATCAGGTTGCTACAGTCAACTGATCACTTGAACAAATACAGGTTTGCTTTGTATTTAGGGGAAAAGCAAAACATCATCATGTGAAAATTCAGAGGATATATTTACGAGGTTCAGCTGAGATAATAGCCCTTAAATCGGTATGCTTTTCTGAACGTCTCTGGTCTGGGAATCAAACTTGAACAAGATGAATTTAGGTTTTCTCCTGTAGTGTTTCTGGAGTTAGGGCCATACGACAGGAACAGACTTTCACCTGCTATTTTTCCTCCACTCTCTTTGAATTTTAAGCTAATATGTGGTTCACATTTTATTTTAGGTGAACCAGCTCTCCACTCCCTACATATACTTAGGCACGGAAAGATTAGATCTTTATCAATAAATATCAGTAAACGTCAATTTCACTGCACACACACAAACCACCAAAAAATAAATTTCCATCAATAATAATTGAAATTTACAGATAGGCACAGTCAGAAAAATGCTGCTTGAGAACTTATTAGAGTCAAAATCCAGCAATTTGGACTTTTGAATTAGGCTTGTTACAAATAGACTAGCAAATTAAGCGTAAAAACAAGTATGATCTGTTTTGTTTTGACATGTGATGATGAGTTGTTTTAACAGTTTATAAAGCTTTAACTTTTTGAATCTTAATGTCCACTGTCATTAAATACTAATTTTTCTGTCCACACACACAATTTTACACAACTCTGAAAATTTCAATTGATAAAAATCTAAAAAGTCCAAACATTGATATTTTTTTTCTGTATCAGCTGCTTATTCTCTTGCCCCACACCCACTCCCTGCTGTCCACACACAAACAGGGCCGGCGCAACCCATTAGGCGACCTAGGCGGTTGCCTAGGGCACTACAATTTGGGGGGCGGCGACCGCGGCGGTATTTTGGCGGCGGGACCTTCCACTGCCTCTGTGGGGGGCGGCATTTCAGGGCGGGACCTTCCGCCACCAAGGGCGGCAGAAAACCTGGCAGCACTCCTGAACATAAACACACACTAGCCATAATATTCTGTTTGTGACATCACACTTGGTTATTGTGGAGATGATGATGACATCACAGAGAAAGTATTATGGCTCTGCATGAGGAATAAGCAGCATGAGCGGATAAACTGAAACAAAGTTCCTTTTTTAGTGCACAGGCAGATATTCATACCAGTAAAATCTGAAAGAAGCAAATAATCAGATAGCCAGGCAGTGTCTGTCTGTCTGACAGGATACAGACACAGAACTGCTCCTAAATGGTGAGCCTGGTTCTCCTCTGTCCTGTATTTTGTGTAGTTTTTTATACCTGTGCAAAGTGGGTGTAAAAATCCACCCTTCTTTTTTGGTAACACTTTACACAGTCCTAAAGATCGCACAAGGTGCAAGGCAGTGGAGAATCAGGCCCTAAGTGTTTTTTTTCCCAACAAAATGTTTTGCACATTGTGTCAGCTCTTTAGGGAATTAAGGCTGCTGTCTGGTTGAAAAGGTGGTTTGAGTAACTCAGGTTGCTTTACGCCACATCGCAAGCAAATAATATCCGAGAGGAATCAATTTGTAAGAGTTTTTAAGGGGGCTTGTTTGTTCCTGAAGTGACTGTCTCTGGTAGCAGATTGCTATTACACTGGGACTTGAACAGAATTTATTCAATTTAAAAGTTTGTCCATAAGGTTGCACAATGTAGGACAACATGGAGATGATGGGGAAATGAGGCTGGAGCCATTTAGTTTTCAAGACGTCATGTTTCCAGTTTCAATGGCTGCAGTTTTCTTTTGTTTATTTTTATCCTTCTCTGGCACCATTCAGGCTTGGAGAGTGTTGGTAATAGAGCCCTCACGGGATGTTATCTCTTCTTTGTGTGAGACTCAAGAAAATGACACACGTTTTTCTTTCCACTTTTTCTGCAAATGCTGCAAGAGGAACCTAATTACAATCAGCAGATTATCTCCAGGTTTTTTTGGAATCCAAGACAGAGGCTTATATACTCCAATCCAGAGTCCCGATAATTTAGCAAAATTTGTAGAACAGCAGCACTTTGGCTGAATCCAAGTGGCTGAGTGGGATGTCCGTTCAGCAGCTCTGATCTTTTTCAGGACACAAGCACTGACAGCAAGCTGAAACCTGAATTCTCTTGATTAAAAAATAAATGAATGAATGAGATCAATGCTGGTAGTTCATCGCAGTTCGAACAGTAGAAAGTGCATGCTGTACCCTGACAGTGATGGATAGGAAGTCTGCTCCCAAGCTGTGAATTAAGTTTTTGTCTGTATTTAAATGGGGGGGGGGGGAATGGTTTTGGGGACTGTTGAGAGAGGAATAGAAACCTAATAGGCATGGTGTGGAGATGTCTGTGGCATGCTCTCCTTGGGGAGGAGATGATACAAGGAATTAATATGATTTTTATAATGATATTCCCAAAAGCTCAGTCATCTTCCCTCCTAGACAGATGACAAAGTGTTGTGAGGATTAATTAGCTAGTTTTTGTAAAGCGCTTGGAAGATTAAAAAATTGAAATGGGTACACGAGGAACATTTAGATCTGGGGATTTAGAAGACCTCAAATTGAGTAAAGTTCAGGTCCAGGGTGTTGATTCAGGCCTATCTCAATGAGAAGTGCAATACCAAGATTATTACTACCTACCATTGTCGATAGGCATTTGGAGGCATAAAGGGATGAACCGTGAGGGAGAATATATTTCTATCATGCGTGTTACTAAGGAAGACATTACAAGAATCTCTTTAGTAGAAATGGAAGCCAAAATATTGCTCTGAGTGTGACATAGAGATGGGCACGCCCGTTCATATAAAATGAGAATTGACCTGAACTTTTCACACAACGCTTGACCCAGTCCAAAATCCAAACTTGGTGAAGTTTGAAATATTTCCATAAACGTTTTCTCATTCATATTTTAACAGGCTCCTACAGAGCTTGACTTTGGAGATGAGTGGAAATGGGAAAGCCAAAATACTGCAATATTTGTAGCCTGATTCCTAGACCGACAGGATCTGGATGAGCTTTTGGATAAAAGCATCCGAACTTTGGTTGCTTATATAAAATGAACTCCTGATTGCTGTGATGTCCATCCACTACTCATCACGGACCCTCTTGAAACAAGGACCCTTATAACCAAGAGCCTTACATTTATCATCAACTCCATGCCTCACATCAAAAGCTGCTCTATCCTCTATGCATTCTGTAGCACATGGAGCTGAATTCCATATCTCAGTTTCAGAAAGTGACAGGATAAATATCATAGGAGCCATTATGTTTCCCCTTACCTATAACCTAGACCTTTACAGTCCTTCATTCTGTGCAGATTATACAGGTCTCCAGGCAGGCTACAAATGGCCTGATTTCCTTTTAGTGCATCCCACAGATTATTTGAGCTCAGCCTATTACACTAAGTCATATCTTTGGGACTCCCAATAGATTTAGCAGCTCCAGTGCAACTGGATACACAGTCTAATACCTTCTGGCACCACCTTATACCTTACTAGCCCTGTCTCCAGTTAGTTGTGTTCACTCCCTGCCTTAAGAAATGTAGTTTCGCCCAACGGTCTATTCAAGCAACTCTACTTCTATAACACTTGCTGTTGCCAAAAAGGTCCTTTACCAGGAATTTGAAAAAGCCATTTGCAGTTTTTGAATTAACCAATGTAGCCACTGTAATAAATACAAACAACCCAGGGGAATCATTGGAGCGGGATAAGGACCTTCCAAGTTTGGGCTCCTTGTAAGGATATTTTAGACTAAATAAAAGAGAGTAGAAATATGCCAATTTGATGTTAATGTACATTTTTTTTCTGTTTGAAATATTAACCTTTAGACTACTGGCCTTTTCTAAGCATGCCAGGTTAATGGTTTGATTGAGAGCAATGTGTATATATTTTGCCAACAGCTAGAGGGCTAAATGATTATTTGTATCCCATTTGATTTTAAGACCAATTAATTGCATTTCTTTTCCTTCATCTGGAGCTTCTTGGTTGTGCACAGTTTCAATGTATGTAGTAGTCTGATTAGAAAGAACTTCTGTATTGCACTCACACCAGTCCTGGTTTCTCTACCTTCTGTTACATTCTAGCCATTTCCTGTGTATTTGCTTTATTATAAATTCACTAAAACATACATCAAAAAAGATAGCAAAATGGTTATTCAAGAAGAGGGAAATAAAAAGGCCCCCAAATGTAACTAGATGGTAGGCATTTCAAAGTGTTTTCTCCCTCCAGCCTCTTTCCTGAAGCAATGAAGACTTTTAGGTCAAGACAGCTGGTAGGAATAAAAAGGTCCAGTGTACAAAGTGCAGCAGACAATGGTGATTGATAACCAGAAGTCCCAGACACTTATGTGAAAAAATCATAGGCATAACAACATCGAGGTCAGGATGTACTTTTTCTCAAGCCGCTCATTATGACAATCTGTGGGCAGCAATAGGCCTTACAATATTTGGGATAATCAGCAGCTCATTGAAATCCTTGTAGGCTTTATTATCATTATTATTATCAATTTTAACATTTACATGGGGGAAATACCAGTAAGCGTGCCCATGCTGGATTAATATTATTACTTTCCCCCTTTTCGTTCTCCACACCATCTTAAAAACAAAATGCAAACACAATTTTCTTTTCTTGGAAAAATTCAAACTATTGCCATTATCTAAGTGTGACTCTGTTTTGCTAGTGGATAGTCTGGCCTGAAGAGTTTCAATACATACAGATAGGTCTAGGATTTGCACCTGAAGTTGTTTTAATATTGGGGGGGGGGAAACAGGAATATGAAATGAAGAAGTAACAGAAAAGAAAAAAATCACAAACCTACCTCTCAGGGCTGAAGTATTAATCTCCGTTAATGTGAAAATATCCAGAAGCCAATTCCTGCTCCCAGTGAATTGAACGGGAGTAGGGTCAAATCATTGCAACAAGCCAAAGTTGTCTTTTGGATGAGAAGAACATTTTCTATTTTGAACTTTAGCCAATTTAAGGTTCCTAGTCGCTGTACACTCACTAGACACCAAAATCCAGGTTTAGGAATTTCTAATCCTACCCATCAGAACCATTAGGGTAATGAGGAGCAAAATAATGAAGAGACACTCTAGACTTTCAAGCGCATTTTAAATTCCATTGTGGCTAGTTAAAGCCTCTATAGTTAGACCCTCATTTATACTGATGGGGAAAATCATATTTCACTCTTCACTCTGCCTTTTTTTGCTGACACTTATTAGAATTCAGTGTAAATAAAATAATAATGAACATTCAGATAAGGTTTGATCTTGCAATGCTTATGCCCATGGGTAATTCTATGCATGTGAGCAGCATTACTCATATGCATATATGTTTGTAGGGTTGGCGCCATAGTGGTTTACTGGCATTAATCCAGTTATCAGGTGTTACACATTTATCAGATTATCAGAGCTGAGGTCACACTTCTTTCTTATACACTATAAACTGTGAATAATTCTCTGGGGTGTGATTCTGCAAGGTCCTGAACACCATCAGTATCCGTCTCATGAGAATTTACGCGGCTCAGAACTTAATAGGCTCAAGCCCTAAACCATCAAGCAGAATGTGACTTTTCGAAGTGAATGAACATTTTCAATTTCTGCCTAACAAACAAGTGAATGTTAATTCCTTGTGTTCAGCATGGTGCACATTCTGTCTATAGACTGGAACTCAGGCTCGATGGAGAAAGGTTCGACCACACCCATTCAGTAGGCATGCAAAGATTAATCTTCTTTATTTAAACATGTAAAGAAAACAAGAGCTCTGTAATAAAAGATTACCCACAAAATAACTAAACATCATGGTGCTGATGAAAGCCAGGGCAAGCTTTTAATCAAAACCATTTGCTATCCAGACAAAAATAAGACATGTTTACATTGGGACGTGGTCCTTTTCACTCTTATTTGTGCATACATCGGACTGAGCTCTGATCTCCTCGACACCCATGTGAAGCAGGAACAGCTTCAATAATGCCAATAGAATTATTCTGGATTTACAGACGTGTGACTAAGAGCAGCGTGTGGATTGCCGAACATTTTCTTCACTTCTTCTAAAGTAAATTGTTGCTCTTCTTCAAAGACACTAGTTGTAACATTTTATCCTCCAGTTCCATTTTTAAACCAATTCTCCAAATGTCAATTTTAGCATGAAGTTTTTGAAGCTAATTCTTACGGGCCAATATACACCCAAGCAAAAGCAAAATACACCATCCCAATATAGGCAAAGTCCTGAAGTACTTACCCAATACTGACAGGCAAAAACACACTGGAGTGGTGTAGTTTACATACATCTGACTGCATCTTTAGATCAACAGCGCTTAGAAATACTTTTAGTGTTGGTCACATAATTTCTAATATAACTAACTACTTGCAAGAGAGAGAAAAACTACAGCAGTAATTCTCCGTTTAAATTGTCTCAAACTGTGTACATCACTTCTGTTTCACGCTGATGCAATTAGTGGGTGCACTTTTTGATCTTTGGCTGAACACTGCAGCTGTTTTCTCAGTTCTGTGATGTGTGCCTTTCTTAAAAGTAGAAAAATGCCACCACGCTGAAGCTTACATCACTATCATCATGCAACAGGTAAACAATGCTGTTTCTAATGAAAGATATTTGAATAATGAGGTAGTACTCAGATGTACTTTGTTCACTCCACATGTTTCATCTTTGTCTATTGCATGGATACTGCAAACAGTTAGACAATTACCACATTGTTTTTAAATGTCTGTCTGTTTCACGAAGACTCTTTTCATAGCAAAGATGTACAGTCTTTGACTACACTGTGATGTAGTGTTAATGAGATGGGACTTAGAATTCTGCATAATCAGTAATTGTACTAAGCGGTTTTTAATATGCTGCAAAATGTTGTGTGCTACTCAGAGCTCGGTTCCTCCTAGATATCCCCAACACCAGGCTATCATCCTTAGAAACAGCTCGAGAAACACAGTTTTTAAGAGGAAAAAATAAAAGGACCTCATAAAAGTGCCTGATCCAAAAGCCCATTGAAGTCACTGGGAGTCTTTCCTTTGGGCTGTGGTTCGGGCCCCGTAGAACATAATTTGTCTCTTTTTTTATTAATAATCCATATCTAGGCAGTGAGAAATCCTTAGGAAAATCAAGAACTGCAAACAGGAGTGTAACATTTTCAAGTCTCTGGGAGAGCATTGCACTAAAACTATATTTTTGTATCTTCTTCTCAGGCTCAATATCATTAGCTGACCATTAATATTTGTTTGGTGTTTAAAATTTTAATGGTGACATCTTCTGATGTAAGAAAAATGAAAAAGAAAATTAATAGGACTTTGATGAAAGTAGAGAATATCAATTATTTCAAAAATATGATCTTTTTATGTACTATTTAGTCTGATACTTTTCAGTTAATGGCAAACAAAGGGGAAAGGGTTTTAAACACAGCAGTAGTTTTAATTAATTCAGAATTTCAGTAGCACAATTGCAAGATGAAGTTAATTATTAGAATGAAGAATATGATAAAATGAATGTGACTCCTGCAGATTCTAACCTTTTCCAGAGTAATTAATCTATCTTGTATTTTTACATTTCTTGATTGTTACTGTTTACCTCAGCTGCTTTTTGTTTTTGAAAACATATGGAAGGGGGCAAACATGGTGATAATGATGTATTGAATTAGATTTAATGTGAGCCATTGATTATTACAGTTTTGAAGATACGGGGTGAAATCCAGGCCCCAATGAAAGAAACGAGTGTGTAAGTATTGACTTCACTGTGGCCCGGATTTCACTCATGATTTCAGAACATCTGCTGTTTATATCTATGTAAAAATGGAGTGTCTGTAGACTAGATATTCCTGAAAATTTTGCTTTTTTTGTCAGTATTGGGTTGGTTTTGGATTATTGGCTCAGAGAGGTCTACTCATAAGTAGGTATCTTGGGTTTCAGAATTTTTCTTGGTTCACTGACATAGATGTGAGTAAGTGGCACTAAATTATCAATTTTGTACCTACTGGGACTAACCCAAGGTCTTTCCTCTGATAATTCTTACTCTGGCAAAACTCCCATTGAGCTCTTTGGGAGTCTTGCCTGAATAATGACTGGTCTGAAAACTGAGCAAGATATTCAGTATTTGGCTCATCGTCTCTGTGGCATGAGACAGGAAAGAAATAAGCATGATGTGAAAATGAAGAAAAGCCTTTTTTGAAAAAAGTAACACTCCATATCAACTGTAGTTTTTCTTTGGAGCCTACCCAGAATGCAAATAATTGTGGTTTGTATCTAATGATTAAGCCTATTTTCCCGGGGATATGTTCACCTCTCAACATTATATATTTTGAAAAAATAAGAATGTGTTTCACGGCTATAGAGCCTTTAGTTCGAGGATCTCAGAGCACTTTAGAGCGAGAGGCCCTGATCCTGCAAGTAGCTCTGCATAGGCTGACCCCCTGAGCCCATGCACCGTCCCATTGACTTGGAGGATCAGAGCTATTGTAGATCCGGGAAGCAGTTAGTCGCAATCCAAACAGTGAAATTTTGTTGAGAAGTTTGCAATGATTCAAAACAAGCTAAATTTGGAAAATGCAAGAATGGAATACGAGTCAATTTCAGACGGATTTTATATTTCCCCTTTGCTATTTGATATCATGTCCATGTTACTGATAAAAATTCCAAGTTAAGCAACAGAACTTAAAACAGCTTTTGTGTTAGAACTCATTGGTCTGCTATGAATGTGATATTAATTCTTGAATTAATCTCTGGCTGAAGTTATCGGACTTTCAAAATAAAGGAGCACAAATAGAGACAATTGGGGAACTCAAATAAATTGTCTTAAATGTGTTTAGCAATAATGGAAATTGTTTTTTATTTTTGCCTGCCCTGATTTATTTTGTATTAGTTGATCTTCATAATCAGGATTTTTCTTGCAATTCAAATAACAATTTTTTGAATCTCAGGCCTTTTAATGAAGAAAGAGCTGTGAAAATAAAATCCTCCGCCTGTTTGAAACTTAGACTGCTGGCTGTATAACCCAAACTTCCTTTTCCTTTGATTTGCAGCAATGTTGTAGTCTCTATTACATGCATAATGTAGGGAGGGTCTCCAGAGAGAACAGTCCTCACTGATAAGATTAGGGGGAGTGTCTCAGACTTGAGTTTAGATAATCGAGAAAGGATCACTAAAGAAATCCCTCTGCAAGAGAGATGCACAGAATGATGATGCAGTAGCCAGGATGGTCCTTCAGTGCATGAGCTGTCATAAGGCCTGAAATACCAGCTGCCTCTCTTTTAAGTATAGAGGATGGCTTTTGTCACCAGCTCCACTGATACTGGGGTACCTTATTGGAAAGCTTTAAACTTAACTCAAGTCTCTGAATTGACGCACCTTACTCAGAGAAAACAGGTCAGACATTTAATTTCTTATTTCTTCTTTAACTTCTTGCCTATACTGGTCTCTTTTTCTTTTCATGTTATTGTTGGCACTTTTGTTTTCATTCAGTTCCTTGTTTTGATATGCTTAGTGTCTTGAAACTGATCATAATGTTTAAGTCAAACAGTATTTAGGTCTTTTATTTCCAAGTTTGGTTGAGGGTAGATTTTGCATGCATATTTGGTCTGCCTAGTCCTAAATTGGTAGAAGGAGGTTTGGACGAGATGGCCTTAAAACAACTGTTAAATGAAAAGCAGTGAGAGTTGCAGTGAAGGCAAGGGGTGAAGAGAGAGTGCCTGTAGCTTTTGGTATTTATTTACAAGCTATTATTTTAGTTGGTAAAGACTGCCCCCTAATGGAACAACTCGGAAGGCATAATAATGCACCCCCCACAACTAAACTACTAGGTGTGTTGTTTGAAGAAAATCAGTGCTGTTAAAGTCACTAAAAATAAGAAAAGTAATTGTCTTCTCTTTCTCACTTATGTTTAGACCAGCCAGATATATTTTTCATCAAAGACATATATAATGTTAATTGAATAATCAAAATGTATTGAATCAAAGCTATATCCCTGAATACTACTTATTACAGCAGATAATGCGTGAGGATATCTTACTGAATAGTAATGATTAGGGCTGACAAGTGATTAAAAAACATAACCGTGATTAATCGTGCGATTAAAAAAATTAATCGTGATTAATCGCGCTGTTAAATAATAATAGAGTACCATTTATTTAAATATTTTTGGATGTTTTCTACATTTTCAAATATATTGATTTCAGCTACAACACAGAATAAAAAGTGTACAGTGCTCACTTATATTATTATTTTTATTTCAAATATTTGCACTGTAAAAAACAAAAGAAATAGTATTTTTCGATTCACCTAATACAAATATTATCATGCAATCTCTTTATCATGAAAGGTGAACTTACAAATGTAGAATTATGTACAAAAAATAACTGCATTCAAAAATAAAACAATGTGACACTTAAGAGCCTACAAGTCCACTCAGTCCTACTTCAGCCATACTATTTCTTTTATCATTTTTTACAGTGCAAATATTTGTAATAAAAAAAAATATAAAGTGAGCACTGTACACTTTGTATTCTGTGTTGTAATAGAAATCAATGTATTTGAAAATGTAGAAGAACACCCGAAAAAATTAAATAAATTTCAATTGGTATTCTATTGTTTAACAGTGTGATTAATCACGATTAATTTTTTTGAGTTAATCACGTGAGTTAACTGCGATTAATGGACAGCCCTAGTAATGATAAACTAAAAGTTATGTACTTAGTAAATACATTTTTACAGTTTGTTCTCTTTCTTTAACAGGATAAAAAATATGAATCATAGTGTAAGTTGATATGTGATGCTGACACATTGGGCCAATTCTTTCCTCAGACAAAACTTTTTTTTTGCTTTAGGAGAACGAGGTCCTGAATGTGTAATGTAACATGGTTATATTTCAACGCAGTTCTTAGATTGTATCAAATTAAAATAACAAGCAAACAGAAAAGAGGAACAACAGACAAGAGATAAGCAAGATATTATTTCCCCCTAAACGTAATTACTCCCAGGATCACACCCCTGCATAAACTCCTAAACTATATATGTTATTAATAAATAACCTAGTACTTGAGATACTTTACTGGCATATGGTAAACTACCATGTCTGTTTCAGAGGGGTAGCCCTGTTAGTCTGTATCAGTAAAACCAATGAGGAGTCCTTGTGGCACCTTAGAGACTAACAAATTTATTTGGGCATAAGCTTTTGTTGGCTAAAACCCACTTCATCAGATGCATGGGAGTGGGCCACATCCACCCTAATTGAATTGGGCTCGTTAGCACTGACCCCACACTTGGTAAGGCAACTCCCATCTTTTCATGTGCTGTATATTTATACCTGCTTACTGTATTTTCCACTCCATGCATCTAATGAAGTGGGTTCTAGCCCACGAAAGCTTATGCCCAAATACATTTGTTAGTCTCTAAGGTGCCACAAGGACGCCTCGTTGGTTTTACCATGTCTGTGTTCATCTGTAATGTGGAATATTAATTAATTTATGTACCTGAGATTTTTTGATCTAACTAAGGATTCATTCTGGGAAAAAAGCTCAGATGAGTAACCGTATTCAACTTTACCCCACTGACTCAGTGAGACTCCTTATGGGAGTAAAAATAGAAATTTATGTAAGTTTTGTCATGATCAGATCCTGAAACAATGAAGGCCCAACTCACATGCGGTACTGAGCTCTCATTGACTTCAGCCGGGGTTGCAGATGCTCAGAACTTCTGGGAATTTGGCCATTCTTGTGTATCGCAGTGTCTGTATGGAGAAATGAAAGAGACTTTGTGAATAAATATTCATCCCAGGGATATTGATCAGTATACACCATTAGACTTATAGGAATTCTGTTTGTTCGTTTCCTACTGAAACGGTGGATTGGCAGAGATTGAGTTATTATTGTTACTAAATCAGTGAACTATGACAGTGCTGAATAAAATCTAGCTTACACTCAGAAAAGGAAATTGCATGGGAGGTGGGGGAAGGAGACTTATCATTGATTAACTTGAAAAAAGAAAATTCTTATGAGCCTCTTATGTAAAACATCATGGTATTTATTCACCCTTACTAAAAGGATTGCCCAGTGCTAACGAAACCTTGCAATTGACTTTTAAGGTTAATAGCTAATATCCATTGAATTCTCAGAGTATTGCTATTAGAATAGGGCAAAGTCCAGGAAACTCTTTGGAAAATTGGAAACCTTCTTGGCCACGCATCCAAGGTTGAGAACTTCTTGAACCTTTTCTCCTGGCATATTCCCTTTCTACTTTGTCAGGGACACCAGCTCAACCCTCACCATTAGTTTCCTTCTAACACTCCCCTTTCTGTGCTTTATTCTTTGCTGCTTCTTTCGTTAGGTTATCCCCCAATCTTAGGTGACCTCCCTCTGTCAACTTGCTCCTAAAAACTCTTTCCTGTGTTGCCCACAAGGAGTGTGAGTGTGTGTGTGTGTGTGTGTGTGTGTGTGTGTGTGTGTGTGTGTGTAAAATACAATTAATAAAATAAATAAATGTAATGGAACCTCAGGCGCACATACCAAAAGCAACGATGTGATCTTATTACTGTAACCTTCGCCCGTCCTCACCTCGTTGTTTGTTACTCTCAGTTATTGCGTGACATCAAATGAAACTGACGGGAATCTGCCTGGGTGAAGGGGTCTGCCCAGATGTAATAATTTGCAGAAGAAGGGCCATAGACTGTCAGCTTATTGGGATCATGCTTTTCGTGTCCTGTAAAGGCTCTAACGCACTTTTGGATAGTGCATAATAAATAATAGTGCACACGACATAGTGTACGTAATAAACAGTACCTGCCATGTGTTAATGCACACGTATTGCTTGCAGCATTATCGTCTTTTGTCTCTTGGATTCAATGAATGTTCATCTTGTATAAATAAAACAACTGCTATTCCCCTCTAATAGATGTATCCCTAGGGTTCTGTTCAGGTTTATGTCTTATACACAAGTGGTCAAAGCTCACGCCAGCGCAGGAGATCGCTATAAGTTCTTTCAGACCATTTGAGCCCTGCGCTATGCAGTTTAAGTGGAGGCTTAAGTGGTGCATAGGACTGTTTGTGGGCTCTGCCCTTGAGTGGACGCCATCTATGTTGCCCGGATGGTGCTTCAGTGCAGCAAGACCGATATCTAAGAGGTGCAGTATTGTACTCGTCAAATTCCAAAATGTTTGGCCTATAGAGTACAAAGTTTGGCTGACAATATTTTGAATAGGGACAGAATGGCATCAGGGATTTGTGAAGAGAGACTGCATCTTTAAGGGCCAAATACTCCAATAGTGTAAATTGGTGTAGCTCCATTGACTTCCACGGAGCTACGCTAATTTAGATCAGCTGAAGAATTGGACCTCTGAGCACCAGCCTGATTCTGGCCTTGACTGGCAGGGACCAAGCCTAGTTCCCTGTCAATGTTACTTTCCATTTACAATAACAAATGTCAGTTCAGTAACCTTATGGGGGTGGGAGGAAGTTTTTTGTGTAATCTGGATAAGAGAGGCTCTTACTGTAAATACTACTTTATCATTCAAACTGCATGAAACTCTGACACACGTAGAGTATAAATAAAGGCAGAGAAAGAGCTCTCAGTAGCAATTATCAAACAAATCGAGTGACAGCCTCCCCTCTTAGCCAGAATCATTTGAGTTATTGCATAAAATTATAAAATGTTGCTTTGCATATTTAACGTGTCTGTCTCCTTTTTGTTTTCCTATCCCCAGATCTATTATAAAGTTATTAAAGAAATTGAGCCAGGAGAAGAACTGCTGGTGTATATGAAGGAAGGTGCCTATTCTCTTGGGAACATGCCACCTAGTCTGGAAGGTGAGGCCCTTATTATTCGATACCCCCAGTTGTGAGGTGCAGACAGGTGCTAACAAAAGCACATCCTGTAAGAAATGAAGCCTGCACTGTGCCTGTTCTCTTATGTAACTGCAGCCTGTTCGGAGGTTTTATAGTGATACCTTTTCTCACTGGCTAGGTTGATTGTCTTAGTCAATGAAGTCTGAGCAAACCCTTTTTTTAACTTAAACACAAGCCCAGCTACACTAATGTTAAGGAATGTTGTGGTTTTGAATACTGTAGGGGGCATCTCATTAATTCCCAGGGTGATCGTGGTGGTTTGTTTGCAGTAAAACTGAGCCAAACCATTATGAGACTTGCAAACCATGCTGTGTCTTTAGCTCACATGGCAAATGTGACCAAGGCAAAGTTGGAACAGCCATTGTGCTGTTATAATATCGTAGAATCATCGAATATCAGGGTTGGAAGGGACCTCAGGAGGTCATCTAGTCCAACCCCCGGCTCAAAGCAGGACCAATCCCCAGCTATGGATGGCTCCACAACATCAACTGACATTCAGCTGAACAGTTAGAGTGACAAGCTGCCTGAATTGATCACAAATAAAGTTAACATCTTCATTGCTACGTTGCCCAGCAATGTGTGTCTGTCTTGGCAGCATATTGGAATGGCACGTCAAGGTGCCTGGCACAAACGGGTGAGCAAATTGCTTAGAGGTATATTGCCTTGTGAATTGAGCAGAGCTAGGGGCTAAGCATTTTTATCT
Source organism: Terrapene triunguis (assembly GCF_002925995.2). Classification (NCBI taxonomy): domain Eukaryota; kingdom Metazoa; phylum Chordata; order Testudines; family Emydidae; genus Terrapene; species Terrapene triunguis. Next base: position 3,923,006 of record NW_020665065.1, on the reverse strand, counting down.
AGCTCTTACATTAGCATAATCATTTCCCCCTAAATACATTGATACTAATGATTAAAGTTCAGTAACCACACAGGACATCTAAAGAGCCATTATGCTTTCGTGGAGGAGTGAGTGTTTCATAATAGATACAGCAAGGAAATGTGAGTCAGGACTCCTGGGTTCTGTTTCTGACTATGCCATACACTTGCTATGTGAAATTAAAGGTAACTTGCAAGGGAAAAAACTGAGCTTATGTCCTTTCTCCTCTCTCCCTCCCCCCGCCGCCTTCCCCTTTTTATGAAGTGTAAAGATGGACTGAAATGATTTTTCCAGATCAAAGGGAGAGGGAAGAGGGGTTTCTGTTTGTATTTCATTAGAAATAGAGGTCTTATCTCCAGGGGAATACTCTGTGACTATTGGAGAACTAGTGATATGATGACATCATGAAAACAAAGAGTGAAAATGGAGAAGTTTTTGAAAGGGGAAGGGAAATAGTCAGACTGTTTACAACTTGGGCTTTGGTTTTAGAAGGATTTTTAAAAACTGGCTATTTATATAGGTGGCAAGAATATCAAAATTGTTTTTCTGAAGTCGATGGTGGTAGGCCATGGTCAGAGACAGGGTACCTGGCCAGATGGGCCTTTGGTCTGACCCAGTCTGACAGTTTCTAAGTTCCTATGTTTTGTTTTATTAATACTTATTTAACACAGTAATCAATATTTTGGTAAGAGGATGTGTTCATTAAAGATTCAATATCCCCCCTCCTTTCCCTTAAAGTGATAGAACTCACAATACAAGGGCTGGAAGTGAGTTATGGAAGTGGTCTCCCCGCAAAAACAGGGAAGACCAGACATGCTATTTCTGGTATTGCTAAAGTTAAAAACCTAAACCACAGAAAACTAATTTGAAAATATAATCTTGTAAGCCTCCTTTAAAGAATCAAAAAAGAACACAACCCACCTCTTTAAAAAACCCTTTGTAAGTCACATGTGTAACACTGAAACTAAAGCTAAGCTAACGTGAAGGGCTCTGTGCTTCCCGAACAAAAGTCACTGTTGCTGTGCTAAGAACTAATATATTTTAATGTGCTTTTGAGTTTGGCTCTAATGTGGTGACGATGAAAGTTAAAGACTAATATGAGAGGGAGGGTGACTGATCTCCAGTGAACAATTAGCTGAATTTAGCCAGTCTTTTCTGTTATTGACTGTGAGAATGGTTCATGATTGGTGCAAACTTGTTCATTATTATTTGATGATTGATTTATACAAATCTATTTCATCCTATGGGTTGCTCATGAGCTATTTGCCTATTGCTTTACCTAATCAATATTTGAAAACTAAGGTATTTTGGTTGGACATTCTGGTCACATGCTGGGTTTTGTTCCCTAACTGGTAGATTAATTTAACTCCTCGTTTCAGAATTCTAATGAAAATATTTAGGATTATAAATGTAAACTCCACTTTCTGTGAATATTCTGCAATATTTGTTTGATATTTGCTGTTTCATTGAGTGGTCCTATCAAAAACCTCTTTTGCTAAGGGTATTCTGAAAAAAATGAATGAAAAAAGAGTCCAAACACAAATAATACAAATTAACTGAAGTATTCAGGTTCATGTTTCTGAATAATTGTTTTCAGTATTCTCTCAGAAATACTAATGCTGTTTTTGAGAGCAAGACAGAGATGTGAGTAGTTTCTTCCTCAAAATAATGGCATAAAAACTAAATATAGCCTTGATCATTTGTGTAAAAAAAAAAAAAAAAAAAAAGGAGGGGGGCGGCTTACAAAATCAGGAAGAAAACTCAAAGCTGTTTCATTTAATGTAGGATGATCTGTTTTGCTTCAGAGATTTCATTTTTGGTTTTAATTGACATTTATTTGAACAAGCAAAAACACCTTGTTCCCTATAATACCCCATTGTTGTCATTATATAACATTTATCTGTCATTCTCCCAATAATGTGTCATGCTTTTGCCAGCTAATTGCTTTCAAATTGTAATAGCCCAACATCCAATATTTGTCTTTTTAATACTTTTTCACCTTCAGTAATGATTTCCTCCCCCTGTCCTGCTCCTTCCCTCCTACCCCCCCCCCCATTTAAACTCTGAATTGCACAAGAAAGAAAATGCAAAAATGTTCCACACAAAGATAATTATCATAAAAATCTTTTATCCAAACCCCAGCCGAATGCAGTAGACCCCTTATCACTGCAGGAATTTTGAGTAGGGCTCTTGAACTCCTTTGAGACTTGAGTCTGGTAGATTAGCATGTAGATGCCACATAATTGTGTTCCCCTTGGTTTCTCTGAAAGCTATTAGGCACTGATTTATTTTTCTGTTACATTCCTGCTTTGTCCTGAGTGTTACTGATGGAACTTAAGATAGACGCATATAACCACAGATTTGACAAACAAGACATTGAGCACTGGCAGCAATTTGTTGTTGTTGGATTTTTCTTTTTCTTTCTGCTAAGATATTGAAGTAGGAACCTGTTTTTGAAGGGCACCGTTTTTATGTATTGTGCTTAAAGGGGGAAAAAACCCTTAATGAACCCAAATACCATAAACCGGGAAGTTTGATCTAGTGATAAAGGCACAGCTCTGGGAGTCAGGAGATCTGAGCTTAGTTCTGAGCTTCCTCTGTGACTTGGGATCCACTCCTAGAAGATGCTGAGACTAGCCTTTATCTGTGTTGCAGTTTCTTTCCCTGTAGCAATACACAAGGGTCTCGTGAGCTAAACTCGCTAATGTTTGTAACTATTTGTTTGCTGCAAAACAAGGTGTGCAGGCTGATCCTTGCAATATTGTAGCAACAGTGCCATCTGTCTATCCTACCACCCCCGGATGTATTATGCCTGGGACAAGGATAAGGAAAGGCTGTTCAGGTAGTGCACCAATCCTGCCGCCCAGCTCAGCTCTGTCCCAGAAGAGGCATAATTTAGCCAATAGATGTGTGCTGATGGTGTCTTAAATTTAGCCTGGAAACCCCTTGTGTCACATCGTTCCGTCACATCACATAAAATGTGACAATGTAATTTGATAACTCAGCCCATTCATGATTTTATTTTATAAGAAACAATTTCTTGATGATAGAATAAACACCACGAGTGCTGTAGCTTACACTGCCTTGTCAACCTTCTCTGACATCTGGGTAGCTTCTCTTGCTTCTGTTTACAGTCTCCCTCCCCGGTGACACAAAACATGTCACTTACATATTGGCTCAGTTCTCAAGATCTCTAATAAACATAGTTTCGTCCCCTAAAACTAGAAAAAGGGGGCCCAATCCAGCTTCCACTGAGGCTAAGGGCACTTTGGCCATTGATGTCAACAGTGGCAGAAGAATCAAACCCATATTCTATTATCCATCTAAGCTACTTGAAAAGGGAGGGGGAAAAGTGAAATTTTCACCAATTTTGCCCCTTTTTTCAAAATTGGATCAAAAATGTTTGAATAAAAATTTCATTTTAGAAAATGTTAATTCGCTTCTCTTTGTGTGCCCACCACTCATCGTCCATTTTTCTCATCTTCAGCAAGTCACTTCACTTCTCAGTGTTTCATTTTCCTCCTGTGTCCAATGGGAATGGCGCTACTGACCTCCCTCGCAGAGGTGCTGTGAGAGCAAATTGTTTAGTTCATATCTTAACATTATTTGATGTACGAAGTGCTGTGAGTGGTAATTATTATTTATGATTGATATTGTTTAGTTTCATTACATAGCACTAGGCAGTATTGAAAATTAGGGAGGAGGATTAATATTTGAATCACAAACAAGGAAGCATTAAAAGTCCCTGGATCTGATTGTGACTTCACTTATGTTGGTGTAACTATATTGACTCCAGGGGTGGTCCTCCTGATTTACACCAAATACACTTTCGGGCCTTGTAAAACAAAGACTAGGTGATGCTGATATTTTGTGCAAAAGTTTGTGCTGATTAGCACGTGTACCTTATAGCAAGGATATCAGATAAAAAGTTTGTTATGCATCTTAGAAACACCAGTGCAGGGCAGACAGAGACTCATACAGACAGGGGAGTGAGGGTATAGGAATGTTTCCCATCTTTCACCCGCTCATCTCCTTTCTTATACCACAGATGATCCGGGTCAGAGTTAACAATATTAGCCAAGATCATGAGATTCACTACCAGCTCTATCCTTTTAAAAATAATATTTTTATTATGTCTTTTGAATAATGAGTCTTGCGACAGGCTTTAAATTTGCAGTAAAGCTCTTGAAGTGCAAGAATGAAACTTGAATTGCAAAGAAGACTTTCAGAAATAGAGTGGGGAGTGAGAAAGGGGAGGGAGGGAATCCAGCATAAAGAGACTAAATGGTCATTCAAAAGCTTCTGTTTCAAGCTGACTGCTGGGTGGAGAAACCCCGGATTGTCCCAACTCCCTCACAGAAGTCGTTCTCCTGGAAAATTTACAGCTCTGCGCTGATTGTTTGACTTGGCACTATGGTCAGGATGCTGCCTTGTAAACTTAATAATAGCTGCCCTCTTTTTAATTTGTTTGACCTTGACTACAATAATTTATTATGTGCATTAGGTCTTTTTTTTTTTTAAACAAAGAATTTGGCTCCTTTTTTCTTCACTGCACGGTGCTCTGGTTTCGAACTCCTCCTGCTTCACAGTGCACTGTGGCTGCTACATAACAAGCTTTAAAGGATTGGGGGAAAGGGAATCCCTTGAAAAGTGTGTTCTCCACTTTGCCTTAAAGCAGAGGAGCTTTTCCAAGTAGAAATATAATTATCATCTTTTTACAGGTTTCTTTCTGAGACAAGAATCCTTCTGGTTTGCAAAGCGTTCCTCCCCACCTCTTGGCAGGCCCAGTGGAGGAAACTGCCACAAAGTTATTTGTATTTTTAAAAACACTTAGGGTGACCAGATGTCCCGATTTTATAGGGACAGTCCCGATTTTTGGGTCTTTTTCTTATATAGGCTCCTATTACCTCCACCCCCTGTCCCGATTTTTCACACTTGCTGTCTGGTCACCCTAAAAACACTTAATTGCACAAATAAAAAAGACACCCAAAACCCAACACTGTGTAAATCCAGTAACTCCTGTAGGGGTCAGCAAAAAGCCTCAGCTGAGCTGAGGACAAGAAGCAGATAGGGGAGTTCAAGCTGCTGCTGGTCAAGACACTTTCCTGCAGCAAAGAGCATTCTGAAAGTCATGGTCTCTTCAGGTTGTTTGACTTTTGTAATGACGCCATTCATGCTTGATATTAACTGCACCAGCCCAGTTTATGGATGTGCATTCTGTACCTGCAGCATGCAAACATACTATGTTCCGATTATGTGCAATGTATACCATTTTATTTACAGGCGAAATAGTTGCTCAGAAGAATTGAAATTATTTGGGACTTTCTAATGCTGACGTTGAACTATTTTGTCTTCCTGTTTTTAGAAGAGCACACGTTTCGTTGTGAGGACTGCGATGAACTCTTCCAGTCAAAGCTGGATCTGCGGCGACACAAGAAATATGCCTGCAACTCTGTCAACTCGCTGTATGAGACGCTGAACGAGGAGATCAAACAGGAAGGGTTAGGCGACGGGCAGGTCTATGAGTGCAAAGACTGTGAGAGAATGTTCCCCAATAAATACAGGTATTGCTGAGATAGCAGGAACTCACCTACCTAGTGGGATGTGGAAAGCTAGAAGAAATTATCCAAACACAAAATAGTATTTGGAAGTGGGTGAATCAAGGGGGAGCTGGAGAGCTCAGGGTTGGTACTTGATTGTGGCTTTTCAGCTGTAGGCCACCATTCTGAATATGGCTCCGACCAGGTGTTTTCAGAAAATCACTCGCAATCGGGCAGCTGGTTGGCAGCTCACGTTGAATGAATTTGTGGTCTCAATTCATGCCCTAGGGTCCACTGTCATGATCCATTGACTATTTTCACACTGCCTTAGAAAATCCATCCTAACAGTTGGCTCTGATTGTTGGCCATCTCAGCAACAAGCATGGTGACTGAATTCCACCTCCCCCTTTTCAGGTCAAGACTGAGGCACATTGGCAGGGCTGGTATGATTGTACTGCCTCTCCCTATGCTGTGCTAGTTCTGTGGACAAGCACTGGTGATCAGTTCTGTCAACCCAGCATGAGGACCATTTTAAAAAAGGATATCATTAGGCCCCCTTCCTTCACCATTGAAGTCAATGGGAAAAGGTTCTGTACCAGAGAAACATTGTTGTAGGGCTATAACAGTACCTTTGTCTCCTACTCTATCTTACAGAGGTGATCCAAAAATTTCCATCAAAACAAAACGTTGTTAAAATATATTTTAGTGAAAATTTTCTTTAAAAATATTTTCTGTTTTCCAATCAGTTCTGAAGTGGATGAGAAACAATTCATTGAGAAAAAAAAATGGAATAAAAAAACAGGGTATCTTCAATTTAGTATCTCCTTTTTAGTAGACATTAAAGTATGAGATAACTTCTAGCCCTTTATTATGAATTTTACCGATATATACTAATCCTAGAAGTCTAAATAATAAGATGGGTGAACTAGGGTGCCTCATATTAAATGAGGATGTTGATATAATAGGCATCGCAGAAACTTGATGGAATGAGGATAATCAATGGGACACAGTAATACCAGGGTACAAAATATATCAGAAGGACAGAACAGGTCGTGCTGGTGTGGGAGTGGCACTGCATGTGAAAGAAAGTGTAGAATCAAATGAAGTAAAAGTCTTAAATGAACTAAACTGTACCACAGAATCTCTATGGATAGTAATTCCATGCTTGAATAATTAGAATATAGCAGTAGGGATATATTACCGACCACCTAACCAGGATGGTGATAGTGACTGTGAAATGCTCAGGGAGATTAGAGAGGCTATTAAAATAAAAAACTCAATAATAATGGGGGATTTCAACTATCCCCATACTGACTGGGTACATGCCACCTGAGGATGGGATGCAGAGATAGTTTCTTGACACCTTAAATGACTGCTTCTTGGAGCAGCTTAGTCCTGGAACCCACAAGAGGAGAGGCAAGTCTTGATTTAGTCCTAAGTGCAGCACAGGATCAGGTCCAAGAGGTGAATATAGCTGGACCGCTTGGTAATAGTGACCATAATATAATTAAATTTAACATCCCTGTTGTGGGGCAAACACCACAGTGGCCCAACACGGCAGCATTTAATTTCAGAAAGGGGAACGACACAAAAACGAGGAGGTTAGTGAAACAGAAATTAAAAGGTACAGCACCAAAAGCTGCATGGAAACTTTTTAAAGACACCAGAATAGAGGCTCAACTTCAATGTATCCCCCACATTAAAAAACACAGTAAGAGAAGAGCCACCATGGCTAAACAACAAAGTAAGAGAAGCTGTGAGAGGCAAAAAGGCGTCCTTTAGAAAGTGGAAGTTAAAGCCTAGTGAGGAAAGTAGAAAGGAGCATAAACTCTGGCAAATGAAGTGTAAAAATATAATTAGGAAGGCCAAAAAAGAATTTGGAGAACAGCTAGCCAAAGACTCAAAGAGTAATAGCAAAAACTTTTAAAGTACATCACAAGCAGGAAGCCTGCTAAACAATCAGTGGGGCCACTGGATGATCGAGATGCTAAAGGAGCACTCAGGGGCGATAAGGCCTTTGCAGAGAAACTAAATGAATCCTTTGCCTCAGTCTTCACGGTTGAGGATGTGAGGGAGATTCCCCAACCTGAGACATACTTTTTAGGTGACAAATCTGAGGAACTGTCCCAGATTGAGATGTCATTAAAGGAGGTTTTGGAACAAATTGATAAACTAAACAGTAATAAGTCACCAGGACCAGATGGTATTCACCCAAGAGTTCTAAAGGAACTCAAATGTGAAATTGCAGGACTACTAACTCTAGTCTGTAACCTATCATTTAAATCAGCTTCTGTACCAAATGACTGGAGGATAGCTAATGTGATGCCAATTTTTTAAAAAGGCTCCAGAGGTGACCCTGGCAATTATAGGTCAGTAAGCCTGACTACAGTACCGGGCAAACTGGTTGAAACTATAGTAAGGAACACAATTATCAGACACATAGATTAACATAATTTGTTTGGGAATAGTCAACATGGTTTTTGTAAAGGGAAATCATGCCTCACCAATCTACTAGAATTCTTTGAGGGGAATCAACAAGCATGTGGACAAGGGGGATCCAGTGGATATAGTGTATTTAGATTTCCAGAAAGCCTTTGACATGGTCCCTTACCAAAGGCTCTTAAGCAAAGTAAGCTGTCATGGGATAAGAGGGAAGGTCTTCTCATGGATCGGTAACTGGTTAAAAGATAGGAAACAAAGGGTAGGAATAAATGGTCAGTTTTCAAAATGGAGAGCGGTAAATAGTGGTGTCCCCCAGGGGTCTGTACTGGGCCCAGTCCTATTCAGCATATTCATAAATTATCTGGAAGAAGGGGTAAACAGTGAGGTGGCAAAATTTGCAGATGATACAAAACTACTCAATATAGTTAAGTCCCAGGCAGACTGTGAAGAGCTACAAAAAGGATCTCTCAAAACTGGGTGACTGGGCAACAAAATGGCAGATGAAATTCCATATTGATAAATGCAAAGTAATGCACATTGGAAAATATTAATCCCAACTATACATATCAAATGATGGGGTCTAAATTAGCTTTTACCACTCAAGAAAGAGATCTTGGAGTCACTGTGGCTAGTTCTCTGAAAACATCCACTCAATGTTCAGCAGCAGTCAAAAAAGCGAACAGAATGTTCGGAATCATTTAGAAAGGGATAGATAATGCAGAAAATATCATATTGCCTGTATATAAATCCATGGTACACCCACATCTTGAATACTGCGTGCAGATGTGGTCGCCCCATCTCAAAAAAGATATATTGGAATTGGAAAAGGTTCAGAAAAGGGCAACACAAATTATTAGGAGTATAGAATGGCAGCCATATGAAGAGAGATTAATAAGACTTGAACTTTTCAAGTTGGAAAAGAGATGACTAAAGGGGGTATGATAGAGGTCTATAAAATCATGACTGGTGTGGAGAAGGAAGTGTTATTTACTCCTTCTCATAACACAAGCACTAGGGGTCACCAAATGAAATTAATAGGCAGCAGGTTTAAAACAAACAAAAGGAAGTATTTTTTCACACAATGCACAGTCAACCTGTGGAACTCCTTGCCAGAGGATGTTGTGAAGGCCAAGACTGTAACAGGATTCAAAAAAGAACTAGATAAATTCATGGAGGATAGGTCCATCAATGGCTATTAGCAAAGATGGGCAGGAGTGGTGTCCCAAACCTCTGTTTGCCAGAAGCTGGGAACGGGTGACGGGATGGATCACTTGATGATCACCTGTTCTGTTCATTTCCCCTGGGGCACCTGGCATTGGCCACTGTCAGAAGACAGGATACTGGGCTAGATGGACCTTTGATCTGACCCTGTATGGCTGTTATTATGTACATTGAAGGTTTTAATGAAAATGTGTTAATTACGGAATGCCTATGTGTACATTAAACGGGTCACCTTTTAAAAAAAATAAATAAAAACCCTTTGGCCAGTTAAGCTTCGGCCTTCAGGTATGAGTTTCTTTTCCAAATATATAGTTCCATGCAGAGATTAAATTTAATGCCACTTCTACCTAACTCCTGGGTTCCTAACTTCCTAAGGCTTCTTTTGAAATCCCAGCCACAGGGCCTAATCCTGAGAGGAATAGGTCTGTGGAATTTAATAGACTGACAGAAACTTTCTATCGGGTTTCTTAACCATCCCATAGAATTTAATATAAAATTGTATACCTCCTTTAAAATTCTATAGGGACAGTTTAATAAAACCTACCGAGAGGATTTCATTTTCTGTTAAATTTCAGTGGATCTTATAGTTCTATGGAATTTATCTATACGGCTGAGTGTCGGCAACTCCCACTGATCTATGCTTGAAACCAATGGGAGTTGCAAATGTTCCTCCTTTCTCAGGATCATGGGGTTTACAGGGTGAAAAATTTCCAGCTTTTTTGGTACTTGAGTTGCTAATGGGGTAAATCTTCTTTACCACACTTTACGTTCAAACTCAATAGAGGAATTTCCTGCCCTTCCTACCGATCCCACCACCCATCACATTGGCTTCCCTTTACTGTCACCCCCTGGTTTACTGGCTCAGCAGGAGAGCTGCTTGCTGACACACACACTCAAGATGAAAAGGCAGAGAGAACACTTTGGCATGGGGGAAATACAGCAGCCTACAGCTTTCTCTGAAAAGCTATCTCTGTAATGGCACTATTCCAGCAGCCACTTGGGTTTGCCATCATCGTCCTGGTTTGAGAGAAGCTGCCAGTTGGCAGAAGTTGAAATCACCGAGTTAAGTAATAAAAGATGTCTGACATTTAAAAGTGAAATGTGTTTGCACCTTATCACATTTCTTTCAAATGTTGAGTCCCAGTGTTCTGGGAAGTTATGGGCTTTGTGCCCATGAAAATGGCAATATGATAGGTTCAGCAGCAATAGCTAATATCTTGTCTTTCCTTGCCGGGATCCTGCTGGAGGCTCTGTCACTAGTTTTTTCCCTCGTGGACCTTCAGGATTGGGGTCCATTTTCTCTCTTTTTCACACTAACGGAGTCCATTTTTTGAGTGAGAAAATTCATGAAACATAACTAACTTTGGAGGGTAGAATGGGCCCGTTTTCAAATGTGAAATTAAATGGCAAAAGAAACAGGAAAAAAAGATGATGATTTCCCTAGACACATCCTTCATTGTTAATACGTTGTTCACTTTATTTTAAAAGGATTTTGAAGTCCTGTTATGTGACAAGCACCAGGTCAACTAGTTAGATGTGAAAAAACTGGTTATTGACCTGTTTGTCAACCATCTTTAATCACCACTGTCTCTCTCAAACCTCTTTAGTACCGTGACCCTAAAGAACAGGATTACAGTAACTGTAGCTCCATTGTCAGCAAGTGTCTTGTTCAGCCTGTCCCTAAATTAGAACCAGTGGAGGACTACACTATTCATTGGCTCATGTATTGTGGCTGTGTGCCTGAATTTTCTGCTCTTTCTTTCCTAGCTTGGAGCAGCACATGATCATCCACACTGAGGAGAGGGAGTACAAGTGTGACCAATGTCCAAAGGCTTTCAACTGGAAATCAAACCTGATTCGTCACCAGATGTCACATGACAGTGGCAAACGATTTGAATGTGAAAACTGTGTGAAGGTATGGTTCAGGGCATGATGCAGCGTGGGTTCACAGTGTCATCCAGGAAAAGACCTGGTGAGCTGGAGAAACGACTCAGCGGAAATAATCAAACGCAGTGGCAATCGACATGGTTTTACTTTCTTGAGGAATGACGATTGTAACCATAATTCAGAATAAGGTAACATGAGTAACAGGAAGCAAAGAAAAGACTCCTCAGCCTGGGGTTTAACCCAGTCCTGTAAACTTGGATGTGGAACCCAATCTACCTGCAAGCAACCATTCTCATAGCCTTTTCCCAAGCATTGCAAGGTTCTTTAGATTTCAGGTGAGCACTGTGAAGGATGTGTGTTGTCAGGCAGATAGATTTAGCTATTCAGAAGCAAAACTTTATGTATAAAATTGGAGACACCATAGAGGGTGAGATGAGTTGGGTGCCAGCCGGTTAATGTGATACAAGTCAGCACTAATTGTATTGGCTATCTCTTTGCAGTGCAAGGTGAAAATCCTGCACTGCTGAACTCAGAATCTGTTATCTGCAGAACACTTATGACAAACAACAATAGTCAGCCAACCCTCCCGCCTCTGCCACCGCCACGTTTGTTTCTGTCCCCTAAAAGCATTTTCTCTTTTCTCATTTTCTCAGGTGTTTACTGACCCCAGCAACCTCCAGCGGCACATCCGTTCCCAGCACGTTGGCGCACGAGCCCATGCCTGCCCGGACTGCGGCAAAACCTTTGCCACCTCGTCTGGCCTCAAACAACACAAGCACATTCACAGTACTGTCAAACCTTTCATATGTAAGTTGTCACGGCCATCACAGAATCCTGGCTTTCACTATAATTGCACATATCCTGCGGGGGCCCCCCAGCACTGGCTGTACCTCTGTTGAGCAGCCGCTGTAATTTTATAGGTCAGAGCACAAGATGAAATTCCGCAGCGATTTTTTTTTTTTTTGCATGCTCCTTGTTTTTTCAGTAAACATTCATGGCAGTTTTTGACTTTCTTGACAAGTTAAAAGCTGAGTCTCTCAGCAGTCCCAGCGATGCCATTTTCTCATCTCTTTTCTTTCTCTCTCTTTTTGTAATGGTCCTGTTGGTGACATAAATAAATAGCCTGATAGAAATGTGTTTCTGGGGGGCTTCAAATCATACAATCAGGGTGAAGAATTTGGGAAAGCAGCATACCAGAAAAAAGGCACTTTTAAAAAGCAGTTTTCTTCTTTATTCCCGAGGACTTTAATCCAGGCAATGCTTTGCAACCATTTAAATTGCAAATTAGCTGCATCCTTGTAGTATTCAGAAGGGCGTTTCCAGAGGGATCATTTACCCTGGGAATGCCCGAAAGATCCTCATCTCATTTCTTGTTGCCTTTGGGTTTTTTTTTTTAAATCTATGTCGTTCCCCTTGCACCTTGGTAACTGTGCAGGAAGGTGTATTCTACATCACCAGAAATGTGCACGGGGTCCTCTGGTGGCTACCACTCACCATCTCACAAAAAAAGGGTGGTTGTGTAGTTAAAGCACAAAACAGGATCTCTGTTCAGTTCCTGGCTTTGAGGCTGAGGCCCGATGTTCCATCATGCAAGCCACTGAGCTTCTCTGTACCCCCATTTCCCCAAACGGGAACAGTACACAATGGTAGGTGCGAGGCGAAATTCATTAACGTGCATCGAGCTCATCAGATGGGCGTCAGTGGGGAAATACAAAATCCTGTTGTTACTCATTTGGCTGACTAGAGAGATGATGATGTGATCTTTCACTTAGCAGCTCATGCCAACTGGCACATGAAAGAGGGAGAGAATTTGAATCTCATAATATTTCTACATTGAAATGAACTGTTCCTTCTAACAATCTCTTCACTCTCTTACCGAAGCAATTATGGGTAAAGTGTTCTCCTCATCCATATCAAGGTTCGAACGAGTCTGCCCAGTTCATGTTTGACAAGTGTTAATATTAAATCTGTTAACAACTGGGTAAAAGGTAACAAATGTTGATGGGGCTCTTGGGGACGGGCTGACTATGCTTTAGGGAACTTTGGGCCCAGGGTCCCCTGCAAAACTTTTTCTTTCTGTTTAATAGAAAGTGTTTGCAGTCTTGTGCCTGGATAATAAAGAAAGCTGGTTTTGATGCCTTTATAACTATAAAACCCAGAACAGCAAGTGAGAAGATTCCACGTGGATTTCCAAAATCATTACACCTCTGGGCTTTTAAACGAGTATTTTTAGGCCCTGCTTGACTTGGAATGATGAAATAAACTCTGGTATCTTTAGCGGCACAAAGATGCCTGTTTGCATAACTATGAGGGCGTTGCAGGGACTCTTTAGGGCATGGAAGAATGAAAAAAACAATCCCTTTCTTTGGACCAACTTGCTTTGAATATTACCTTTCATCTTTCCATATGTTTTTTCTGCATGAGATGATTATACTTTGCTTGTTTATTTGCATTATTAAACACATTTACCATAGGGACAATGCTAACCCGCAAACCCAATGTTCAGCCAACAAATGTTTACAAAAATTGCATTTTGTTCTGATGTAATTTTCTAAAGTAGATTAGCTATTTATTATGAATTGTTATGTCTCTTCCAAAACCACAATATAACATCTTTTGGCACATGCTAAAGGAGACATAGTTAAAATTAGAAAGGGGGTAATTTTCCACTGGAAAGAAAAATATACAAACATCTTTTCAATAAATCCAAAAATGTGACATTTCTCCAAAAATTATTAGTAATTTGAGAGGGAGTTATAAATTCACACACATGGAAACACTTGTGTTCACACAGACTCATATATATGCTCTCTTGAATACACACAAACACTCTCAGAGGCCTACAGATGCTCTCCTTGCATACACGCAAGCATGCAGGAAGAAACACTCCTGCACACTAGAACTAAAGAGTCAAAGAGATGCAACTGTCAAAGCCAGGAAATTCAGAGATAAGGATGAATGCTGCATCCTTACCTTGGCCTACCTATTGCAGCATTTTGCAGCATATCTCAGCATATTGATTTCACTGTTCTGAGGCTGCCCAATGACAGGCATGTCTCTTGGACTCAGTAAGAATGAGAGTCAGCGGCAGCTGCTGAAACACAGAGCAAGTTCCTGTAACTTCTTTTTTTATGCAGACTCTGGCAGATCCCCATGTACAAATTCTGGTGTAAAAAAAAAAAAAAAACCATAATTGTTTTCACTTGCCCTAAGTGAAAATAGTTTGGGATTCATTTCCCTTTATACCTTTTTAAAAGTAATAATAAAAAACAAGGAAATAGTTTAAAAAACATAAAATAAAGCAAAGCAACAACCAACCAACCCAAAATCCTCCTTTGAAAATCTTAGTTGAAGAATGTATAGAAAAATCATCATACTATATACACAAGCACAGACTGCCACAGTCCAAGGTGTAAATACTGGAAATTAGGGATGGACTGAACAAGTTTGATAAAATGATCATTTGGCTTTTTAACCTCTTTTGATCCTAAAAAGAAAAATAGATTGCTGTTTGTCCTTTCAGTTCTGCGCTGCCTCTGCACTTCTGAGGGGCATCCAGGGCCAGAAGCGTGAGTGCTGAAATACCATGAGGAGAGACAGTTTTTGTAGTAACGCCACCACAATGAGAACTAGTCTGCGCTTGTGAGATCCTTCTGCATTTTTGGGTGCTCATGTGTACTTAATTGCCAAACTGGTAACATTTCACTGATCATTACTTGAAATCTCAGTAGAACTGGCTTCCTCGTCAGCTTTCCAAGGATGCTTGGATTTGTCTGGGTTGGAAATATTATTAGAACAGCTCCTCTTGCTGTGTTTTGATACTTCCATTCAAGTACTGATGTAAACCAGGAAGATAATAAATTATAGCAAAGGTATCACTTCTAACCCAGGCATAAAGGCCTCTATCACAGAAGGAAGTATTGCCTTGTCCTTAAGCCACAGGACTGGGTGTCAGGAGATCTGGATTCTATTCTTCTTGGCTACTAACTTGTGTAATTCACTTAATCTTGCTCTGCCTCAGTTTCTCTCTTTGTAAAATGGTGATAACAACTCTCTTGTAAAGTCAGCGAAAGCCTTAATTCACTAACAGATGAAATTTATCCCTGTGGTAGGGGCCAGCTGAAAGGCTTTGCACCACTTAAGTCCTGTATATGTGAATGGTGGATAAGGCTTGTGCTGGTAATCTGCACAGGGAGTTAATTTCACCTTTATGCTTACAAGGTGCTTTTGAGGTGCTCAGGTAGAAGGTAAAGTAGAGGTGCTAGGCAGTAATATTATGAAGTGCAGAAGGGACATTTGAAAAAGTTAAACTTCTTTGGACTTGTGAAACAGTTTGGGTTGGGTTTAATTCCTCTTTCCTCAGAACCACCATGCCTGGCCCCTCTAGGGCTGAGTCCTTCTAGGTTAAAGTTGTAGCAAGTCACATTCTGAAAGCCTGGTATTAGAAGTCTGTATGGAAAATGCTGACAGAGCATTAACTCTGCCACTGCTAGGGTGCCCCTATTAATTTAACAAACACAAGATCTCGTCTCATTCCTAGCTGAAGCTGAGACCTGGTTTGAGGAATATTTATAGAATATCCCCGTGGAGCGGTAACTTACTATTAATGGCATTTTAAAAAAATGATAGACTTGATTAAATGAGGCAAAGTTCTTCTCCCTTCAGCCTTGAATACTTCCTGCCATGCCAGACTACAAGGAAAGCAGACTAGCTAATATAAATAGATATTATGATTAAAGTGCATGATTATCTTCATTTAAAATAATAATAATAAAAATCCTTGAGCTAGAATAGCACATTACATCAGGGTTTCTGAAGATTTGCAGGGGAAAAGCTGCAAGTTGAGAGATTTACATCCTTTGGAACTTTTTCACAGGGAAATTTGTTGGTTATTATTTATTATTTGTATTACAGTAACGCTTCCACGTTTCAGCCACAGTTAGGGAGCCTGTTGTGTTTGTACAGCTCCCAGCACACAGTAAGAGACAGACCTTGCCCCCAGAAGCTTATATTCTAAATAGACAAGGCAGACAAAAGGAGAATTATTATCCCCATTTTATAAATGGCAAGCTGAAGCTCAAGGATATTAAGTGATTTGCTTAAGGTCATGCAGAGTCTCTGAGGTAGAACCAGTAGCTGAAGGCAGATCTGACAGACCAGTGGCTTACCCACAAGCCTGCTCTTCCTCATTTGTTTATGGGAAAAGAGGGGTTAGGTGAAGAGGGGGGAGAGAAACACCCATGAAGCTGCTCATCCCAGGATCGAAGCAATTTCATATTAATTTCATATTGTTTTTGTTTTTGGTTTCTGTTGATGCTTTAGGTGAGGTCTGCCACAAATCCTACACGCAGTTCTCCAACCTCTGCCGCCACAAGCGGATGCACGCGGACTGTCGCACCCAGATCAAATGCAAGGACTGCGGCCAGATGTTCAGCACTACCTCCTCTCTCAACAAGCACCGGCGCTTCTGCGAGGGCAAGAACCATTACAATCCAGGGGGGATTTTTGCCCCTGGCCTACCTTTAACGCCCACCTCCATGATGGACAAATCCAAACCCTCACCCAACCTCAACCATGCCAGCCTGGGTTTCAATGATTACTTCCCATCCCGACCTCACCCCGGGGGTATTCCATTCTCGCCTGCTCCCCCAGCATTTCCTGCCCTTTCTCCAGGATTCCCAGGGATTTTTCCTCCCTCTCTATACCCCAGGCCCCCTTTGTTGCCTCCCACCCCGCTGCTCAAGAGTCCCCTCAACCACACCCAAGACGCAAAGCTTCCAAGCCCCCTGGGGAACCCGGCACTGCCTCTGATTTCTGCAGTGAGCAACAGCAACCAGCCCATCTCAGGGGAGGAGAAATTCAAAAGCAGCCTGGAAAACTCCTACCTGGACAAGCTAAAAGCCAGGAACAGCGACATGTCTGATGGGAGCGACTTCGAGGATGTCAACACGACCACAGGCACAGACCTCGACACCACCACTGGCACTGGCTCTGACCTGGAGAGCGACGCGGAGAGTGACAGGGACAAAATGAAAGACAAAAGCAAACAGACTGAGAACAAGCCAGATTTTGTCAGCAGTTCTGTGTCCACCAGTTCCACCAACAATGTGAACGAGCTCCCCCTTTTCTATTCTCAGCACTCCTTCTTCCCTCCCCCAGAAGAGCAGCTGCTACCCACAACGGGGGCAGCCAATGACTCTATAAAAGCTATTGCCTCTATTGCAGAGAAATATTTCGGCCCTGGCTTTATGGGAATGCAGGAGAAGAAGATCGGTTCCCTCCCATATCACTCCATGTTCCCATTTCAGTTCCTCCCCAATTTTCCCCATTCACTGTATCCTTTTACGGACCGGACCCTCAATCACAACTTGCTGGTCAAGGCAGAACCAAAGTCACCCAGGGACCTTCACAAAGTGGGGAGCACCAGCTCAGAGTCTCCCTTTGATCTCACCACAAAACCAAAAGAGATTAAGCCAATCTTGCCACCACCCAAGGTCTTGCCAGCCCCATCTTCTGGGGAGGAACAGCCACTGGATCTAAGCATCGGCAACCGCATCCGAGCCAGCCAGAACGGAGGGAGGGAGCCCCGAAAAAACCACATCTATGGGGAAAGGAAACTAATGGCCAGTGAAGTACTACCCAAGATTTCTCAGTCTCAGCTCCATCAGCAGCCATCCCTGCATTATGCTAAGCCATCACCCTTTTTCATGGACCCCATATACAGGTATTAACATACCCTGCCTTAATCATTTCTTCCAACAGGCTCATTTCGAAGGTGGGGTTCATGACTTAAGGCAGATCGTGATGTGAGGGGTTGCTGGAAACAGGGCCGGCTCCAGGCACCAGCCTGGCAAGCAGGTGCTTGGGACGGCCACTCCGGAGAGGGGCAGCAGGTCCAGCTATTCGGCGACAATTCAGCGGACGGTCCCTCACTCCCGCTCGGAGCGAAGGACCTTCTGCCGAATTGCCGCTGCAGATCGCGATCGCAGTTTTTTTTTTTTTGGCTGCTTGGGGCGGCCAAAGCCCTGGAGCCGGCCCTGGCTGGAAAGAAGAGAATAATGATTCAGTAAAAGCATGCTACATTTGATTGTAGTTGCCCTCTTTTGTTAAAGCAGTTAGAGATTTATGAATGAAAAGGGCTGTATAACTGAAAAGAATAATCATTGATGTTATCCAGAGGGATACATTTATGTAGGGAAAGGGACATATTCCTATTTCAACAAGGAGCATGGCCCATTTAAGAAACCTCCTAGCCAACAGTAAGATGGCATCTCATGTTGGGTGAATTCCAAAGAGTTTGATTCAGATAAGAATGCAACAGTTCTGAAGTATGTCAGAACCTTTACTCTCGTGAGTTGAGAATGACTCTGTGTTTCCCACCTCAGTGCCAGCAATATCCCTGGTATCTTCCTGCTGTACCATGGTACTTCAATCATTGTGGAGTGGCAAATACTAATTTTTAGCACCCGCAGTAAGTTGGTGCATTAGATTTGTGATCTAGGCACCAAATCAGACACTTACAGTTAAAATGGGTATCGGGGCCACCTAAGTGTCCATTTCAGTATGCAAATGATGGATTTGGGCTTTCAGCTTCCGTTTTCCAGATTGGCTCCACAGGTTTAGTGGTTTGTCTCTATATTGCTTCCTGCATGGAAATTGGAGCATCCAATACATGGCTATGTACCTGCACTGGTCCTCCAAGAAGAGGTGGTGAGGAAAACGGAGTCGAGTACTAGCCCAGTCTCAGACCGTTATCGGGCACACTCTTAGAGTTGGAGCTTGGCAATCCTTTTAATGGAAGGGATTCAAAGTTCTGCTGGCATGAGGGTCCCAGAGCACTTTGTCCATGTGCTCAGGGGGGTGCACACAGTAATGGAAGGGTAGCCCAGGCAAACACCTGCTATTCACTGCCTTGCTACTATTGCATGGCTGATAAGTGTGGGAAAAAATGATGTCAATGTCTAACTAGGCCAAAGAGCTGTCAGCTAAGATGAGGATTAGTGAGCCCTCATTGCTTTGCTGTTAAGAAAGCCCCAGTCTCTTCGCCAGCACTTTCAGGACTGATACTGCGTTGCTTACTTACATGCTTACTGTCTGGGGTGGAAAGAAGGCTGCTCCACAACCTGGGACATATAATATATTCTGTCTGGCACCTATCATGATCATCCTTCTCTAGAAAAATAAGTGATGATGTAAATAGTCCAGTGTTTATTTTTGTAAAAATATGTCTGGACAATAAATAACGTGGATTGGGTGGGAGCTGAGAATCAGTTTAGTATTCCACCACCTCTGGGTATTCTCAGAAGGAATGCTAAAATAACAAAGGTTGAAAAAAGCACTTGCCAGTTAAAATAGTAGGCTCGGGAAAACTGTAAAGGACCAGAAGACAGGCGTAAGTGAAGGATGAGGGTGTCATTTGCTGCATTCCATGGGATGCAAATAGTTTTAGTAAGATATTAAAATAGAAAGTCAGTGGTGGAGTCACTTGCAAATCAGACTTCTGATGTAATGAGCTAAACAGCGACGGTTCCAAGTCCTAGCTTGAAAAAATATGGAAATATTTTGTTTCTAAACTTTATCAGACTCTCTCACATCATTTGGCTCCTCTTTTTTTTGCTTCCCCCCCTCCACCTCCCCCCCCAAGGCAGCTTAAGTCCTTGACATTTTCTCTTGGTGATATAATTTAATGCAGCCAGACAGCCTGAAATCAGTGCAATTTTCAACTCAGCCTTGTTAAGGTAATGTTCTCAGGCACTGGGCTGAAAAGATCAGCGTAATCCTTTAGTCACTGTGGAATTTGGCTCTGACGGGGAGATCTGCCCTTTACTGTGTTCAGTGCTTGGCATTGGAAGGTGCCAGAGCTGAGCAGAGTGTGATATTGCTTCACCCAGGGCCTCATGTGAACGGTTTTTTAAATTTTTTTGATACAGGTTGGGTTGTTTCATGGGAAACCTTCTAGGCAGCTCAAGAAGGTACTTCCCCGAATGAATACATCATGGCTAATTTCAGCCCTTCCTGGAGGAAGGAAGGCTGAGTTGGCTGCACCATTATTAGCTGCAGTTTAATATATCTGCCATTTTACACTTGATCAATTTGAAATTTACTTCTACAATTTGTCTTTTTTAAGCAAAAATGACTCAGTTCATGATTTTTATGTCCAAATCACTAAAAAATAAATAATAATAATAATTGGGACTAAGTTTCAGATCCTCTTTTTCTCTAGAAAGAGTAGCTTCAAATTAAATTAATACACTAAATAGCACTGTGCAAGAACTTTGCCCCTCATTTGGATTAAACTCTGTTGTCAATTTAAACTATGTCCCAAGCGGCTGAGATGTAACAGCAGATTTTGTTTTCATTTATACTGGAGAAATGTAATTAAGGTCACGATGATAACGCTGGATTTTCACTGGTGTAACGGAAGTAGAATCTAGTCCAAGGTTTGAAAGATGCAGCTGCATTCCTTGGA
The DNA here is from genome assembly GCF_002925995.2 of Terrapene triunguis. NCBI lineage: Eukaryota > Metazoa > Chordata > Testudines > Emydidae > Terrapene > Terrapene triunguis. Next base: position 3,902,429 of record NW_020665065.1, on the reverse strand, counting down.
GTTATTTTCCAGAACATTATTCCCCCAGCAAACGGTCTAGTTCACACTTTTGCTGGATGACTTCACCGCATGGTTTCACTGCAAATCGATGATGCAATGACATTAAGGCCAATGTTTTGAAAAATAGGAGCCTAAAGTTGGGCTCCTAAATCCATATTTAGGTGTTTAAACCTGAGATTTTCAAAAGAGCCTAAGTAACCTCAGTGGGGTTGTGCTCCTAAGTCACTTAGGCATTTTGGAAAACCCAACTCTTAGGCGCCTAAATGTAGATTTAGGGCTTTCTTACATGGGGAAGAAGCCCACAGTAGTTAGTGCATGTGGGCATCAGCTACTCTGCATTAACTTCCTGTGTGAACACTCTTATTATGCCCGAAGAGCATCTTTGTGTGGATCAGCTTAATGCACTTTGGAAGTGTGTTAAACTAAACTGCCTGAGGGCAGCCTCAGTGAGCATTAAGAGTGTCCACACAGGGAGTTAGTTCAGAGAAGCTAGTGCTCTTTAAATTCACACCCTAGCTCCCTGCACACGAACTTCCCTGTGTAGATATACCCTTAGGAGCCAAAGTGTCAGCTCGAATTTTTGAAAATTTTGGTCATAGGCATTTACCAAACAAAGCCAATGTAAAGTATACCTAAGCTTTGCGGGAGAGGAAATAAATACAAAACACCTAATTATTTCAGCTGGATTTTTGCACACTTTGGCGCTGCAGAATCAGGCCCAGCATGAACCATAAGATGAAGACAAACTGGGGCAAAGGTCGTTCCTTGCTATGGCTGCCACAGACTCAGTAGCTTCTCTGTCTTGCACTTAGCTATTGCAGCACATGTGGTTTTGAATCAGAACATTCCACAACAGCGATGAACCTTTTAGGGTACAGGTGGCATATCTGTGCAGCAAAGGCACCAGGACACTCCTGCATGGGCACATCTAACCCTTTTGTTCATCACTAGTACAGCAGCTGTGGTGTGTGTTGTAAAGTATCACCCAAAATATAAAGCATGGGCTTAGCCTGTTCTTTCAAAGAACTGCTGTCTGTGTGCTTTATGGGATCCCATTTGTGATTCCCATGTAAAGGGGTGATAAGGTGTGTTTATTACCAGAAACAGTCTTTAAATGCATTTCAACTGCTCTACAAATGACTTCTTGTTATTAGCTTTCTTCCCTGTTTACAGCCCTGTAGGGTATGTAACCCTCTGTGTTGTTGTCCAGCAGGGTGGAGAAGCGGAAGGTGACAGACCCAGTGGGTGCCCTAAAGGAGAAGTACTTGCGACCTTCCCCGCTGCTTTTTCACCCGCAGGTAAAACCAGGAGAACCACAATACAGTGTTGATAGGATGCCAAGAAATTAGAGATGGAGATGTGACATTTAAGTCACCTTGTTCGTACCTCCCTGATTGAACCCTACAGTATTTTCCAGCACTCATTTTTAAAGCAAAGTAATTTCATACCCAATTTTAGCATGGTCCTTTAATACTAACCAAATTCATCTTGCCAAGGTCCAGGTGAGAAAGGGCTGGGCAGCTCACAAGGGCCCGTCTAACCTCTTGCTTCCCTCTCTTCCAAAATGCAGGTCTAATTCTTCATTGCCCTGCACTTTGTGCAGTAGTTTAAACCAGTGCAAAGTGGGAGTAGGAGGCTACAAAGCCAATCAGAACAGTAGCATTGTACAGTGCTCAGTTTACACCCCCATAACTATTGCACCAGTTGCAGGGCAGTGGAGAATCAGGCCTTCCTGATACAGTTAGTTCAAGAATGTATTTGCTACTAAGAACAAGATTGTGCCCCACCTCCCTTGAGCCCCTGCACAACCATCGGGCACCATTACAGTCCCTGGGCTCCCAAGCTCAGAGGGGACTGTACTCCTGAGGGAATTCTGTGCCTAAAAATTAAAAATTCTGTGCACAATATTTTAAAATTCTGCAAATTTTATTTGTCAAAATAACTCTACATAATCACGCCAGTTTCAATTATTTTGGTAATTTATTTCAAAATACCTGTCAGCAAGTATGTCTGTAACAATACAGACACGCACAAAATTTCCCCCAGTAGTAGAGAGTTAAAGAAACCCCTATGACAACCCAGTCCCTGTTTCTCTGCCCCCTTCCCCACCCAGAGCCCAGCCAGGGGAGCAGACACCCACAACCCCTCCCGCCCAAACCCACCTGCAGAGCCTCCTCCAGCCAATACACCCGGAGTCCCCATGGGGCCCCCAGCCCAGATACCCACACCCCTCCCCCCAGAACCCAGCTGTGGGCCCCCATTTTCCAGACACCCAGCCCCCTCCCCCGCAAAGCCCAGGGATCCAAAGGGAGAAAAAGCCTGATGCTCAGTCCGGGGCTTGCACAGAGTTTTCCACGTGCCTCCCTCGCCTTCCCTCAGGGCATGCTGGGAACTGCAGCTGCCGGGAACCCCCTAGCTCCCTCTCCACCGCACACCCCCGGCAGTATTTTCTATGTGCGCACTGGGTTCTGCCAAGTCCAGCACCCCCTAGTGGCGGCTAGCAGCACTGCCGCTCATTTCTCTAGGGGAAAGGAAATTCTGCGCGCACAACGTTAATTTCTGCAAAATTCTGCATTGCGCAGTGGCGCAGAATTCCCCCAGGAGTAATCTGTGCCTCATTAAGGTGCAAGACATCTCAAATGGAGGGGGAGGAAGAGGGCCAACCCCCCCAAGCAGGGGCTAGCAAAGTCAGCCACTTGCGGAACCCTGTGTTGGGTGTAGCAGTGGGCCCTGTGTGCAGAACTGTGCTTACAAGGCATGACTAAGCCTTAACCCCAAAGTGACTGTCAGTGAAAATCAGGCCCATGTAAAACTCATTGGCTAAGTACAAACTAAAACCTCCATCATTTAGCATTACTCTGATGCTCTGTGTGACTCATTGCTCCTTTAGAGATAATACAGTCAACTCTGCCATGCTGCCATACTGTCCTTTTCTATGTGATAGCCACCGGCTCCCCTCATTTGCTCTCTCCAAACGCTCTATGAGCTGAGCTCTGTGGTCACTATTGTAGTCTCATTTATATTTACGTGCATTGTTCTCTTCTGACAGCATTTCCCACCTTGGATAAATAACCCACGGGTTTGTGAAAGCTGGATACTGGCTGCTTTCACGGCTAAACTTAGTTCCTTCATTGTTTCGCATCAGCCCGAGAGTTTGGTTAATAACTTCCCCTGATTTTTCCTTCAAGCTAGCTGGATAATAGCGACAGGCTGGTCAGGAACATCCTGTGTTTGTGTGAATTAGAATAGTGGGGATATCTGCCTGTAAAGGATCTGATAGCAGGGAGGAGCTACTAAGGGAAAGCCGGGGTCCAGCAAGACGGTGAGAAATTTACAAGCCCCGAATAAGAGCAGGCATTGGATGGAAGGCTATTCACATTGTTCATGAAGTCCAGACCCCCTCCTCTTCCCATGGAAAAAAAAAGATATGGAAGGCCTGGTTATCTCTAATAGCTTATTACACAAAATAGTCTAAAACCTAAATATCACTCAGTCTGAAACTTCCTGATAACGACTTTTTAAAAAGTACAATAGGTTCCTGTACAAAGGATATTTAATCTTGAGCTGTAAATTCATTCTGATCGGAATAATTAAATGACCATACTGTTCCCATGTTATGTAGTTAATCTGATCATATAGATAAAAGCGTCTTCTCTGTCTGCTTCCATCTAGAGTTGTGTGGAATTCATCCATACTGTCCACCCGTTTAATGTCAGGGATGTTGTTTGCCTAAATCCCAACATTAAAGGGTTTTTATATGTCTTTGTCTGTGCTTTTCTTACAGCCCATATTAATCTAGATGCACGTGTGTATTTATTTCAGTATTTCTCTGAACTGGAACCCAACTGAGAAATGAATGGATTTCACTCCTACTGTAGGTCCGGATCCTGCAGCCATTCCGGATGTGAATAGTCCCATTGACCTTTTGGGAAGTTCTGGGTAGTGTAGCCTTTAGAACAGAGCCCTAATCTGTGGTTTACACACTGAACATTCGAAAGGCATTTCTCCCTTAAAGCCAAATGAACTCCACACAGCTCTAGTTTCTCATCCAGGATTTCTCTGCAGCCCCTCTCCAATGATTTCAGTTAGTCTGACTTGGTCTATTTTAAACGAACCTCTAAACAACATAAATAAATGGTATGACTTCATGATTACTTAATGGCAAACCCTTTCCCACCTGTTAACTTTCTTTTCTTCTTCCTTTCTTTTTTATTATCCCAGTCACTTGTTCCCTAAATAACAAAGCACCTCTACCACTAGAGAGGCTATGACCCGTGTTTAGAATTTTAAAATAAGCCCACAGCTGTCATGCTAGCAAACATCTCTGACTAAGTGCCTAAAGAACAGGGCACAACAAAAGATATCTCCAGGTATTCCAGCAAAGGACAAAGTGACATGGCTCTAAAAGATCCGGATAGCATTTTAACATGATGGTTTTGTTACATGACTGGCAGCTAGGGCAGGACTTTTGCTGTAAATGCTCAAGTAACCTTTTCAAATGGCTGGTGCTAAGTGTTACTTACTATTTATCATAGGCTGTGAGTCTCCAGCTAACGGGCTGTGGCTCTATTAACGAGAAATGGCTTTACTGTTCCTCTTTTTTTAAGGTTTATGGCTGGTCGTCAAACAATATCTTGGCTCTCATTCCCCCCAACCCAGTTTAATATAGTGTAAACGTGCAAAAGGTCACCCCTTCCTGTACACTAGAGCATCTAGGTCTTGATATATGGCTTCCTACTCCCTTCCGCTCACTCACTGTCTCCCCTGCTCTGCGGCTGGCTCTCCAGCTCACAGGATCCCACTGCCCCCATCACTCACTTTTTCTTTATGATGTAATCTGCAGCGAGGAGGCAGTTTTATTGCTTGCTTGTTTGTTTCACCCAAATTTTCAGTTTGGTGTCTTGAAAGAATCCTCATGAGTGGGGAAACGAATGTTAATAATGTTGGCCAGTTCCTCTAAATTGAATTTCTCCCTGGGATTTCCTGCATGAGCGTTTTGATTCTAATGAAAGTAACAACGTTTCATTTTGCTTTTTTCCATATTTATTTTTGCATGTGACTGGATTTATTTGCTGTCCCCTGGGTCTGTTTATCCATCACACTTTGGTCATTTAATCCAATGAATAGGTGCTGGAACTAGGCTTGAAGTGGTTTCCATCATACACAGGGTTTACAGTTTGGTTTAATGGCTCTCAGCACCCCCACGATACAAATTGTTCCAGCGCCCCGATCCCATTCCCGGATGATCTGACAGCCATTGTCGAATCAGCTTCCATAAATCCTAGAAATTACTGGTGATAAGGACCCGTTAGTATTGTGCATCCCTGCTCATGCACCTTCTTCATAGAGCAGTGACCATTGCGGGCTGGGAGGGCCCCGGAGCTTGGGCTGCGGCCTGTGCCCGAATGTCTACACTGCAATTAAACCACCCTTTAGCCCGAGCCCTGCAAGCCTGAGTCAGCTGGCACAGGCCAGTCACAGATGTCTAATTGCAGTGTAGACATACACTGTGTCATGCCACTGTGACTTTCTGAATCCTCCAACCCTGCATCCCCTCCCCGCACCTCCCCATTCTGTAGGTTTTTAAAACATGTAGTTTATGGCCTCTCTAAACCCTCACTCTCTCAACTGCAAGGAGCCCAGAATATTTTGGCTGGAATTCTCTTCCACTCCAGGAAATGGGCCCATATCACACCCACCCCTTCATCGCCTTTACTGGCTTCCTAGCCTTCTTTGTGTCTAATTAAAACATTGCCCTCTTAGCTTTCAAAACTCTCTGGGGGACTCACCCCATCCTAGCTCTGACCTCACATCCACCTACTCCCTGTCTGCTCTCTTCACTCCTCCAAGCTCAGCCTCGTCTCTGTCCCTTCTCCATGGCTGGCAATCACTCCTTCACTTGTTCTCTTTCCCCCTCCATACATCTAGAATTCTCCTGCCTCCTCCCTGTGAGCCACTTCCAGTCTGAAACCTTCCTTTCCTCTTCACGCGGGGGTTGTCTGTCTCTCCCTCTCCCTCTGAAGTCCTTGGTGAGACTGTAAATGTAGTGGATGCTCTGTTAAAAACGAAATGCTGTATGCTACATTCCCAGCCTGTGTTTGTTTTGTGTTTGAGGGAAGTGTTTGCTCTACAACTTGTGCATTCAACACTTTTATCTAGTTTCACCGCCACGGCCCTGAGCCTCATTTAGATAGGGGGAGAGAGAAGCCAAGTGCGTTCTGAGGTTGTTATTAATGCCAAAAGTCAACATATGGGCATAGCAGACGATAGAAATGTGCCTGATACAGCTTCTAAATTCTGATGCTTATTGCACACCCAAGCTTGGCTTTATCAGCTGAATCTTCGGCTGATTTCTCAGAGCCTGGTTAATTATTTCCAAGGGCATTGATTGGGTTTAAGTGAATCTATTTTACTCTGTTGAGCTGGCTTCTGAGGGTGTGAGCTAGAGCCTGCAGTAGCCTCGGAAACACACAGTACAGCTGAGAAACATGTTCTGTGCCTCCGGCGTTCTTCTTTCAGTGGCTTTTAATAACACGACTTCTCTACTTGTACAAACAGATGTCAGCCATAGAAACTATGACGGAGAAACTGGAGAGTTTTGCGGCCATGAAAGCAGACACCAGCACATCCCTGCAGCCCCTCCCACATCACTCCTTCAACTTCCGGTCCCCGCCCCCTACGCTGTCAGACCCCATCCTGCGCAAGGGCAAGGAGCGCTATACCTGCAGGTAAAGGACAGGCACTGCCAGTAGAACTAACCCGAGATGCTCCGTTTGGGAGTTTGGTTCCATACTTGTTAAGGCAACATCCAATACAGACATGTTATAGGGCACGTGGAGAAAAGATACACAGAGCAGAATCTGAGAGGAGGATTCTGGTGACACATTAATTCTAAAACTGTTTGTTTTTGTTTGAAGAAAATTCAGCATCCTCCTTTTACCTATAACCTTAATCTAGCAATTCTCAGGCCAAAGAGAATTTTCTAAAGCAAATTTATTTGTGGGGGAAGGACGGCTAAAATAAGGCTTTATAATGCAAGCTCATTGTAGCCTCAACAATCCGAAACTTTGCCACTTAAAATGATATTTTATGCAGCAATATGTCAAATGTAGGCATAGTCACAAAAATATTTCTGGATCCATTCCATCTGCAAAACCCCATATCTGAGCATGCATACTGAGTAATAATAATCTGCGTCTACACACCCATATTTTTATGTGCAATTACCAATTCTCATTGCATTTTTGGGAGGGTGGATGCATCCATTTTGTCCACAATTGACATCTAGTCTTTAGTCCGAGATTTTACTTAGGTATTCAGAAATCCCGGGATTCTATTATTCCTCATGTAAATCCATGCTGGTTCATGTTCCCCACATGGAAACATTAACTGTCAGGTTTTGCAGTGGCAGAATTTTAAAGCTTTATTTGTTGTTATCATGGTGCATTCTCTGTGTGTAAATATATCCACTCCTCCTTTTGTGTTTATTGTGAAATCCAGTTCCCTTTCTTATTTTCCTGCTTTCTGGTCTCTTACCACTTCCTAAAGCTGAACCACCTGGTTTGAAGCAGATGGTCGCACCTGCAGTAGTTCTTCCAGACAATGGTAATTTATAGTCATGTAATGATGGGTATTTGATCCTGCTTTCCTGTTCATTCTCAGCATTTGAGCATAACCAATTGTCTTTTGCCCTTTTCCTTTTAGTTTGCATCTTAAATACAATTGATTGTACCAGCTTCTCCTGCACTTTAATAGTGTGTTGTTGCACAGGTCATTTGAGAAAGGATAATGTTCTCATTTGAGAATGTTACCAAAATAAGTGACAGAGAGGGATAGAGAATAGGGGGTTATGAAGTGGCCTTGTATTGCAGAGCAGTAAGGCACTCACGGTTACTTTGACTTTTGCCTTCCTAGGTACTGCGGTAAGATCTTCCCCCGGTCAGCGAATCTGACAAGGCATCTTCGGACACACACAGGAGAACAACCCTACAGGTGATACTCTTGCCCAGACAATATCCCTTCTCTTCATGTTGAGAGCCTGGTTCACCACTATGCCATTCCATTGATTTCAATAACGTTAGCCCTGCACAATACTGTAGTAACGTTGTATTACACATAGTGATTAACTCTCTCATTAACCATTCACTTCAATGAAAGCTGAAGACTGTCTCCAACGGTTTTGTAGGGGGTCTTGGTGAGCTAGCTGTTGGGTTTAGCCAGATTAGTTTTCTTTTAATGTTTGCCACAGATGCCTTGAATAACAGATTATTGAGCCTTTCTTGTATATCTTGTTTGAAATCTAAATAAGTACATAAATATGAACTTAGTCAGTTTGAAAGTATTGGTTATCATAAGCAAAGCGCCTGATTTTCACACTTCAGCCTGCACTTGTGTGTGCACAAAATGGCACATGTGCAAACCCACACACACCCTTTTTATACCTGTTTGCCCCGGCACATTCAAGGGCTAGAAACTTTGTACACAAAATCCACTTGGTGCAAATGTTTGAAAATTTAGTAGAGCTAATTGGAAAATTTATATTTTTCACTGAAAAATGATGGTGGGAAAATTTGCCAAACTTTTTTTCCTTTCAATTTTCCAATTAGTTTTATTGGTTGCTCACAAAAATTTAGAAAAAAAATGTTTGTAGGCATATGTACATGCAAAACTGAGCTCACACAAGCGAAGGACAAGTTGTGTCCTCACCAAGGTTTATCATAATATTTATCAGAATTCTCAGAACAAGCCTTGGTTACTGTTATTGAGGCTTATCATTAATATCAACAATTCAGGTAACTTTCATTGTTGTGATGGTGGGTTAGTAATTAATACCAAGGGGTATCTCTATGCTAACTACAGAGACCTGTGATGTTGACCATATAAAGGCAAACATAAACAATTTTAGGAACAGCAAAAGGCCATCTGGTCAAACATACTGGACATTTTTGGTGGTTTAGCTTAACTTAATGAAGTCACTTTTCCCCCTTATTTAAACCTTTCCAGAAGAGTTAAATTTTGATTGTAAGCATTAAATAAAGAATTATTTGTAAGGCCTCTCTAAAATGGTATATATTTTGTAACCACTCACTATTCTTCTAATTCTTCAATTTCATTATTTGATACGAAGTGAATGAATACTGATATTCACTCCGCACCCTTGTTTCACCAAAATGCACCCTCCCGGTTACGCACAGATTGTGAGTCCAGTTTTCTTCCAAAAAAGGAGACATGCAACCTAACAAAGGTTAGGAAAATAAAGATTTATTTGATCTGGTCTTCTCCCAGAAAATGAGCTCTGTGTGTGTTTTTTTGTAATAGAGGTTTGACTTCTGGACAATGTTGCATTGGAATAGTACTCCTGAGAGTTAGTGCTATGTTTACAGAAGACTTTAATTATCATTGATTTTCTTTTGCTCTCTGAGAACTGCGATTTCCAACTTTAGCAACAATAATTGTTTTGAAAGCTTTTTTAGCAAACATTGACTTTGTCTGGGTAAAGGGACCTGGCTGATTCTCAGGATTTTTTTGTTCTTGTTGTTGCAACTTTTCTTTTGACTCTTTAAGCAGTTCCCGTGTTCACGCTTGTAATTTGGAAGATTATTCAAACTCACATGTGCACAAACATGAACAAAACCACCTACATGAAACACAGACCCAGAGATACAAATGTACATGCCTGAATACAGAAGCAGTATTGTTAGAGCAGGAATTAGCAAACTGGGAGACGTAGGTTCTGTTACTGACTGCCACTGATAAACTGTCTCACCTTTGGCAAGTCACTTTACCTGTGTGTGTCTTAGTTTCCCCATCTGTAAACTGGAAAAAATACATTACATTATGGGGGTTAATTAACTAAAGTTTGTACAATGTTTTGAAAATTTAAAGTGCTACTTATTTTGTTACTGAGCCACACTCACTAGTGTACTATACATAAGTATTTAAAAGCAAAATGGTTAAAGATGATTTGACTGTATCATGACGTGTGCACATCTTTGTGATACAGTGGATTTAGGAGGCATTCTTTCCTATTTACAGTTCTTTTCCCCCATCTGGTCTAAAATTCAACAGTATGTTTCAGAACTCAAGAATAAAACAAAGCAATCAAACTTAACTATTTCAATTTCCTTCAGAGGAGGACAAAATAAGTTTGGCTTGTTGTGAAATAATGTCAGATTTCTCTGGCTACTCAGGTAGTAAAAAAACAGGACTCTGTCATCCTTCTCCATGAACTGCAAAGCAAGATTCAGAAGAAGCAGGTTTTTTTAATGACCCTCTTACTGTTTAAAACGCAGAAATACAAGGGTGTTTTGTGGGGGCTTTCCCCCTCCTGCTTTGAAACTACATAAAACCAGAATCAAGAACAAGCAAAGGCCATTTGGTTCAACAAGGCTTATTCCCTCCTTCAAAAGTCCATTCCCTCCAGGATGCCATCTAATTGATTCTTGAATTACACCCAATCCTGGAGCCTTAGCAACCTTGCCTGTTACGCTGTTCCCTAGATCTGTGATTCTTTCTATAAAGATGTGCTTCCTGACGTCTGTTTTGAATTTGTTTTTCTTTAATTTCCTTTTCGGCCCCCATGTCCTGTTGTCTGCACTAAGTTGAAACTAACAACTACAGCTGACATTTACCATGTCATTTAAGATTGCACATAGTTCAATAAAAATCTCTTCTTTCTTGTTTTCTGTTAAAGATCCTGGGCTAAATGCATCCCTGGTGAAACTCCACTCAAGACTAGGAGGTTACATAGGGAAGGAATATGGACCCATATGTTTAAGGGCTTTTACTGTCTTTACAGCTCATGTTATTGAGTCTTCAAATAAATGTAAAGTTTTGCAAATGGAATCATATTACTTATAGTGTAGTAAGAACAAGGCACCATAATATTCTAGTTGTGATTTAATCAGAGTATCTTAGTTCTATGGTGACTAGCTCCATTACACAATGTTATACATCAGTGTTCTAGCTGCCTGTTGCTCTCCAACTGGCTTTTTAAACCCTGTCTCTGTAGTCCTTGAGGTCTTAAAGGTTGTCCACTATTTCTCTGAGATCTTTCTCAAAGTTCCCCAGCTCTGGCTCATTGCTATCCATCATTTGTTCCTGCTTATTATTTTTGAGCCTGCCGGTGTATTATTTTAAATTGTTCAGCAATAAATTTCACTGGCAATTTGTCAGTGAGTTTACAAACCAACTGCAACTCCTTTTGTGTTCTACTTTCCTTCAGCCTCTGCATTTACCTCTTCCCTAAATTTAAAGTTGGTCTCTCTGCCGAGGTAATTTATTTAGATTAAAACCAGCAGAAATCCAAGTTCTGGCCCCTCTGGGACCACATTTAATACAGTACGTCTCCCTCGTCCCCGCACTCACAGACATTAGAAATACCTCCCTTCACATGTCCCTCTGTTTTCTGTTTTTTTAACAAGCTCTTTATCCATTCTCCATATCCTACCCTGGATCCCCATAGCTCATAGTTAAAGCAAGGGCCTGTCAAGCAAAACTTTTCAAAGGCTTCCTGAACATCTAAATAAACTGACAAACATGGGGCCAAATCCTCCTTGCCTTACTCATGCATACTCCCTTTGAAGTCCCTGGAACTGCTCATGTGAGTAATGTGAGCCGGACGTGGCAAGTAGACCTACAATAGTAGCAGCAGCAGTAAACAATTATATTACGGTAGCAGTCAGAGGCCCCAGTGAGGACTGAAGCCCTATTGTGTCAGGCACTGTACAAACACAGATAAGAGGCAGTCACTACCCCAAGTGGCATACAGTCTAAAAGACACAAAGCAGACAGAGGGGATTGGGATATAACATACGAGCAATTGGCACCACTTGGGGGATTATATGTTTGGCTGGGGTTTAATTTTTTAACTGGGGGTAGAGGTAGGGTGAGGAATGGTAGAGTCAGTAAGGGTAAGGGAGTAGGGAAAGGAAGGCCAGGGAAGGAGTCCTCACCAATCTAGTCACGCTCAGCAGGAAGGGTGATGTGGGCAGCATGGTAAAGGGGAGCCCTAAAGAGGGATTTGAGGGAGGATGAGGAATAGGCTGCATGGGTTTTTATCAAGGAGTATTTCCCATGCACAAGACACTGACTGGTGGACGGAGAAGGCTGGTGACACTGCCGGAGTGAAGGAGGAGATGCTAATGAGAGGTTATTAGAGCGAAGTGGGGCAGGGCTCAGTAGTGAAGAGCCTTGAATGCAAAGACAAGAAGCTTGTGTTTGGTGTGGAGGTGATGGAGTAGCTGGTTAAGGGCTACTGGGAGCGCTGTGGCCAGAGCAGTGGTAGTCCGAGCGTGTGGCTGGAGCAATAGCCACAAGGCTAGTCTTACCAGCATTTGGAGCGGATCTTAGGGGGCAAGTTCGCAGAAGTCAAGGCTAGAGAGGTAGAAGCTTCTACATTCAAGAAGCTAAATGACCTGTGTCCATTTCTAGAGATCTGTGTCATCTACAGCATCCCTGTCCCCTTCCTTTTTATATTGCCAGAAGCCTGAAGCCAGGGTAAGGGTTGATGTACCCTTGGAGAGCAACAGGCAGCTAGAACACCGATGTATAACATTGTGTAATGGAGCTAGTCATCATAGAACTAAGATACTCTGATTAAATCACAACTAGAATATTATGGTGCCTTGTTCTTACTACAAATCAAAACAGGAGCCATCTTGGGGTGTTACTTTCCTGCACTCCTGCCTGTGTGATCTGTGGTCATACCCCTTATGGGACTGCCAGAGCTATAGTGTGTGTGCCCCTCCCCTCTCCCAAACACTCACACCCACGGACAGCTTCCCTTGGAACCCTTGATTTGTCAGAGCTTGTGAATTCCTGAGAATTTCTTGATTGTTTTACAGCACACACATTGTTTGAACTCATTTCTCAGTGCGACGGCCTGCAGTTGTCCACTCAGCTAATAGGGAGCTTCTTGGATTGGCTTAACATGCTTTTGGGTTGGTTTAATTGGGAGGTTCCTGCCTATTTTAGCATCACCTTTGTTTATTTACTGTGTATTTAGCTCTGTGTGGAGGTGTGTATATACAAAAATATGACATTATAGACTATCAGGGCTGGAAGGGACCTCAGGAGGTCATCTAGTCCAACCCCCTGCTCAAAGCAGGACCAATCCCCAACTAAATCCCCAAATGGCCCTCTCAAGGATTAAACTCACAACCCTGGGTTTAGTAGGCCAATGCTCAAACCACTGAGCTATCCCTCCCCCACCACTTTGATGAGTCAAAGTGTATACTTTCTTTCATTGTCCTGTATGATGTTCTTACTATAGTTCAAAAGACTAGAAAACAAAGAGGAGGAATCGGTAGCCAGGTGTCTATGGAATAATCGGGACATTTTGTTATCTGGACATTTTAATCTTGATGACCAGAAGTGATGGGCAGCCTCATCTTCGGGTGGCCTCAGTAGAAGCTGCAAATGCTCAACATATCTGAAAATCAGACCCTTCAATTTTGGGGAGGGAAAGGGAGCTGTACAAAACTTGTGCATGTTTAGTCATCAGTATATAAAATGATTTCTTTGGCTTTTTGGTGCCAACAAAAGCAAACGTCCAAAGAGGCATCATGCTCTGTTTTCATCGATGTTTCAGTTTGCATTTTGTAAGAGTTGAGTTAAAAAAGAAATGTATTTGGAAAAGAATTTTGGAGAAAGGCAGTTTGAAAAAAATGTGATAAAGCAAAAGACTGTGTGTGCTTCCTAGTGTATTGAGGATGAAGTTACATTATATCTAATGTCTTGATCCTTATTTGTGATTTAACGGTAGGGAACACAGTAGTGGATGTGGAATCCATAAATATTGTGGGGAGAGTTTAATATATATATATCTCTGTTATTTCCAACAATAATATGAATATATTTTTAGAGACCAAGTCACAAGGCTGTAGCACATCCAGAAGGGGTGTGTGTGCCACAATAGCGTAGATTTTTGACACTTCCACCCCTCCCTCATTTGAGTCTTTTATGTTTTTTTAAAAAAACAACAACATTACGTCTTAGTGATAGGCTGAATCTAGTTTCAGAGCTAAATGGTACAACAGAGTCCAATCCTGATGGTCTTCCTCACACCCAAGGACTCTCACTGAAGTAAATGGGACTAGGAACATTCATAAAATTAACAAGACTTGGCCAACAGCAGGGTTTAATGTTGTGTTCTGCGGGAAATGGGGTTAATGCGCTAAATTTTGCTCTTGTTTATGCCCGTATCTATCCAGAGCAACTCCCTTTAAAGTAAGTATAGTTACTCAGGATTTATGCTGGTATGAGTGCATTGGTCCAGAAAGTTTAAACGATTTGCAGAAGTCCACAGAGGAGAAATAATTCCACTGTTATTGTGGATTGTGGTGATGGGACTCGGGGGGAAAAGAGACTTGATGAGTATTAACTTACTGAGATTCAGACTGATATAAAAAGGACTTAATGTTTGAAATCTTCAATATTGAAACCCTTCCTTGTGGCTCAAAGCTGCCCTCTTCAGTAAGTTAGGTACATTCTTGTTCCTCAATACAAGTGAGTGCAGAGGGTTTGGGCTCACGAGGGACCATTGCATTTGCAAAGGCCTGTATACTCCTACTTTGTTTCAAAGACACTGAATATAAAGTGTGTTGAGGGGACATAGTTTGGAAATGAGCTGCTGACACATCAACTGAGGGTTCTGCAGAGACTTATTTGAAAGGGAGACTCTTTCCCACTCACCTCTTTCTAAATGCTCTCTTCCCTGGCTCCTACCAACTACCTTCCCACCAATGGGTAGGTTTTCTCCACCTTTACAAATGCCATTTCTGGTTTGCATGATCATTTGCTAAATAAATCATGGTTTTATTTTTAGATTGCGTATACTCCTCAGGGCAGGGAGTGCATTTCCCTCTGTGACTGGAGATTATTTTGCAGATGCTGGGTACTACCACAATATAAATATTAATTAATTATTATTAATTATATGCTAATAGGCCTACACCTTGAGCATCTCTTTGTTCCTTCAGCCCTTTAGAAATTTCACAAAAAATCACTAGAGTCTATTTTATCTCCAAATGACTCTGTCACTTGTGAAGCTACAAGATAATGGGCTTTTCTTTCTCTTCCTTTCTATCTCCTTCTCCCCCTTCTTCTTTCTTTACAAAATAAGAAACCTGAGAGACATAAATTCTCCTTTCGTGTTGGTACATTTATATATGGAAAAGTAATTATTTACTTTTAAGTTCCTATTTGTTTGGACTGGCTAACCTCTTAATTAATCCTAACCCCTTCTTTCCGCATCTTGAATAATAATAATATCAGAATTGTCGGAGATGATTAATGCCCCATGCTTTCCAGGTCCTCAGTCAAGTAAAGATTTATAGAGCGATGTTTGATGGTAGGTTTTTTTCCCCCCTCGGTTGCACTCATTGGCATTTGCTTCTATTTTTCAGGTGTAAATACTGTGACAGGTCATTCAGCATTTCCTCTAACCTCCAGCGGCATGTTCGAAACATCCATAACAAGGAGAAGCCATTCAAATGTCACCTGTGTAACCGATGCTTTGGGCAGCAGACCAACTTGGACCGACACCTTAAGAAGCATGAACATGAGAATGTGCCAGGTAGGGGGTCAACACTGCTGTGTAACTCTGTTAGGGGCACTGGAGAGAGAAATCCCCAATTTAAGTCACTCTGGGTCACATGTGAGAATCTTCATGGAAATCTCCATTCTTGTATGTGAATATTACTGGGCAGCAAAAGAAAAATATTTATTTTAGATGTTTGCATTTCTAAAATTACAAAGAAGTGTGTGTGTGTGTGTGTGTGTGTGTGTGTGTGTGTGTCTCTCTCTCTCTCTCTCACACACAAACTTTTTTAAAGCTGAAATAATATATTTTA
Organism: Terrapene triunguis; assembly: GCF_002925995.2. NCBI lineage: Eukaryota > Metazoa > Chordata > Testudines > Emydidae > Terrapene > Terrapene triunguis. The sequence goes on along the minus strand of NW_020665065.1, from coordinate 3,886,575 downwards.
GATGCTCACATAACGGAAGCAGATAGATTTTTGCTTATGTGAAAAACAACTTAACAAGAAGGAACCTGTGTATTGAAACCCAAAATATGAACTTTCATCTGAGAAGAAATTTCTTGAAAAAGCTACAAGCAAATAGAAACAGACGTTTATAATGGATTCGTCTTCTCCAATGTTTTTATACCGTAAATGCCTGTAATGCTGAAATGTGTCTGTGACAGTACAAACTTGACATATTATTTAGACCTGCTAACTCCATAGTAACAGAGAGGAAGCATGGTCCAGTGCTTAGGGTTGGGATTTAGGAGACGTGGATTCAGTTTCTTGCTCTGCCCCATCCTGCTTGTTTAACCTTGGGCAAGTCACTTATTAAAGGTATTGAAGCCCCTTAAGAATTTTCAAACATGCCCTGGACATGTTTGAAAATCTCATTAGGTGCCTACTGCACCTTTTAAAATTCTGGCCCTTCATTTCTCCATGCCTCCGTTCCTGCATATGTCAAATGGGGACCATAACCCTGCCCTGCCTGCCCACAGTGCTGTGAGGATAAATTCATTAAAGCTTGCGAGGTGCTCAGATACTGCAGTAGTGGAGGCAGAGAAGAACCTAGGATAGACAGATAACAGTACTTAATGATATTTCCCGTCCCTGTACAGATACTAATTATGTCTCTCTGTGCACATTCACTTTTGGAAGATATCAGCTTTTTCTGCCAAGAGTTTTGTTTCCTGAAACTGTCTTTCAATGTAAATTCTTACCATGCAGTAAATGCTTTATTGTGCTAATTTTCCTCCTTGTTTTCTATTGAGAGCAGCGTTGGCAATACCTGATTCTTTCTCCTGGTTCTTCTCTTGTCCCTTGTCCCCTGTGCAGTGAGCCAGCACTCTGGAGTCATTACTAACCACCTTGGGACCAGTGCCTCCTCCCCAAACTCGGAGCCAGACAACCATGCACTTTTAGACGAGAAAGAGGACTCGTATTTCTCTGAAATCAGAAATTTTATTGCAAATAGCGAGATGAATCAAGCATCAACTTTAACAGATAAAAGGTAAACAAACAAAGCCACGCTAATGGACACTTCTTACCAGACTGTTCAAAGGCTGGCCAGCCATCTCCGTGTTCAGGGCTTGATTTCAAATAGTCTGAAAAGATCAGAGAAATAATGAGAATCCCGCAAGGCACTCAACTTAGACTCCTTATACAGAGCGTCTCAATTCTTTTTTGCTTGTGGCAGAAGTTACATAAGAACGGCCATACAGGATCAGACCAAACGTCCATCTAGCTCAGTAGCCTGTCTTCCGACAGTGACCAATGCCAGGTGCTTCAGAGGAAATGAACAGAACAGGTAACCATCAAGTGATCCATCAACCTTGCAGAAAAGACTTGGAAAGCTCTGTATAAGGAGTCTAAGTCTCTCAGGAGCCAAAGTCCCTGTCACAGAATGAGTGGTACAGCTCAGACTGGTGTGTAGCGTATGAGGAATGGAAGTGCTGTCTTTGGGAGCGAGTGTCAGGGGAGGACCCTCCCATGAGCACAGAATTCAGTGGGGAAGGGCACTACGGAGGAAGAAATCAGACACTCATCATAAGTCAAGAGGTTCACTTTTCAAAACTCAGCTGTGGTTTTAGAGTCTGGTCACTTGGCATCTCGGGCTCACTGCTGTGTTGGGTCCCCCTTCCCAAGTAGAGCTGGATGAATAACATCATTTTCAATTATCAGAGGGGTAGCCGTGTTAGTCTGGATCTGTAAAAAGCGACAAAGGGTCCTGTGGCACCTTATAGACTAACAGACGTATTGGAGCATAAGCTTTCGTGGGTGAATACCCACTGTGTCTGACGAAGTGGGTATTCACCCATGAAAGCTTATGCTCCAATACGTCTGTTAGTCTATAAGGTGCCACAGGACCCTTTGTCGCTTTTTACAGAACCAGACTAACACGGCTACCCCTCTGATACTTGACATCATTTTCAATTTAATGGCAATTTCAAAAAGTAAAAAAAAATTGTTTCAGATAGGACAGAAAATGAAAATTTTAGAATTTTCTGGCAAATTGAAAAGTTTAAAAAAATTGCTTTGGGTTGAATGAAACATTTCATTTTGGTTCTTCATTCTGTTGTTCTTTAACACTTTTGATATTTAAAGAAAAATTAAAAGAAATTTTTCAACAAAGTTGTTTCAAACAAAAAAAAAATTTGAAATGTTTCATTAGAAAAAATGTCCAATCATAATGTTTCATTTTTTTCAGATTATTTTTTCCTTATTTGGTGGGAGGGGGAAAGATCCCAAATCAACAATTAGCTGAATCTGACCAGAATTTCCAAAATGTTTAGATGTTGCCAAATGTTTATTTTTTCCTGAGGAAAAAAAAGTGTGGTCCAAAATGTTTTGCCCAGCTCTATTCCCATGGATCCCTTCGTTTTCTCCATCACTCGTGAACCCAGCCCTGGATATTCAGTTGCATTCATAAACAAAGAACAAATTGTGCTGATGCTGGATGATTACGCTGCATTCAGCGCTTAACTTACCAGCAGGCCAGCCTCGTGTTCATTGCCAATGCTACAATAGTGACAGCCCTTTAAACTTTACATGTGGAATGCAACACTTCACTTCACCCAGAATGCTTGTAAAAATGTGAAATTTAGACATGTTTTCCATTTCCTTCCCTACTCTGTTGCCTTCATCTCAGCCCTGAAAGCAAGATAAAGTAACCCCATCTCAGATACAGACTTCTCACCAGAGTTTTTGTTTAGATTGCACACGTGGAAATAAAACAGGGGGGGAAAGGTTCGCTGTATTTCCTGAGGGAAATTAGGAATCTTTCAACCTTGCCTGATGTAGACAAAAAAATAGACAAGAGGAGAACTCCTCCGCAGGCTGGTATAATTGATCCAGAGGGAGAATCAAATTTGGGCCTGTACCTTAAAGAAAATCGATCAAAATTCTCTAAAACAAACATGCTGATGATGTGTTTAGACTAAGTGACAAGATCCAGGGCTCGGAAAACATCTGAGTTTCCCCTTAATTTTTTAAACCTTATTTTGACTGAGTGATATTTAATCTACAGGGGAACCAAAAAGGACATTCTGTGTTGTACAAATGTCACTCCGTTCCAGGGCCAGTTGTAATTATGTTCCTGATGCTCTGTTGTTTTTACAAATAACCATTCAATGCTGATACCAAGTTTGAAAGCTTTTTTGTTTTGGTTTTAAAAAAAAAAAGCCAAAAATGTTTGAATGGGACCTCCATGTAATTAGTGTAACCTACATTCAACAAAAGCAACAGGACAATGATGTTCCTGATTTTAATATTAATTTGGTTGTGGAAAATTTCTGGGTGAAGAAGTTAAAGTTAAACTTCTATCATTCCATCTAGCAGCATCTCAGACTGTTCCAACTACACATTGTTACCAAATGGGATCTTGTTCTCTTAACCTGGTTTGTTTTATTTCCTGGCAGCTTACTTCCTCTCATGTCCATATGGGTATAACAAGGGGCAATGGGACAAAGGAAGATGTAGGTTGGTTGTTAGGGAAAGTTTGTAATGAAACCTATCCCAATGTGGAGCTTTGTCGCTAGGCGAGTGGTTATTTTGATACTATAAGCACAGAGAAAAACATGGCCCTTGGCCCATAGAAGTTACAGTCCAAAGGGTGAAGATACTTAAAACCAGACTGAACAAAATCTAGTTTTAAGAATGGACAATGTTTGACTCACTCCATTAGCTCTTAGACACTGTAGAGAACAATCTTGCATTGGTGAGGAAGCACAGATTAGTTCATCTAATAGGTATTTTCTGTCCCCAGCCATTCTGAACCATAAATAACAAATACATGGTTAAATGCCTGAATCTTGCACCAAAGTGGCAGTGCATTGCTGCTCACAGCTGACCTCTTGGTTCCTTCCCCGGTGCTCAAACATTCCAGGCCAGAAATCCAAGACATTGATAGCAACTCCCAGTGTCACGGGTTAGCAAATGAGAAAACAGAAGATGTGGATGAGGAGGAGGAAGAATTGGAGGAGGAAGATGACGACAGCCTGACAGGGAAGTCACAGGATGAAACAGTATCACCCACAACGGAGCCCCGAGGAACGTTTGAGGATGAGGAGGATGAAGAGCCCACATCCCTCACCATGAGCTTTGACCATACCCGAAGGTGAGTGGGGCCATTTCCTCTGGGAAGCAGAATGGGGTTAGATTTCTCACCCTGTGTCATTAGCAGGTCATGGGTGGTATCACTTTATTTTTCAAACCATGAATCATACCTCCAGTTTGCCCTAGGAACTTCATTTTCACCATGGTGGGGAGCACAAATAAATAAACGGAAATGCAAAAGTATAAAAAGACAGATACAGAAGGCCTGAAAAATGCACAGTGGGAAAGGTAAACAGCACATGAAAAAAACAGCCTCCTCAACGTATCATGAACTCTTCCACCTGACACAATGGCAATGTCTTGATTTTCAAAACCCTGGTCAGTGAAAAGAGAGCTGGTGCAAGGAAATCTAGAGAATGGCAGCTTTCCACTACCCCACCCATTTTATCTGCAGCAAAATGGCAGCATCCTCTTGTCTCAGGATGTAAGGCCCTGCATTCATTTCAGGTGAGATGGTACGGCTGGCCTTTGTGTGGGCAGAGTGGATGTGTCCCCAGGCCTTTGTTTGCTTTTTGTGCCCATCCGTGCAGTGCACCCTGGTTCGTAAACCATCAGAGGACATTTGCAAGTCCAAAAAGGACACTTCTGAAAGAGTTAATCGGTATTCTGTTTTACTCAGGTGCCCATCCAGATTGACAATACAAAGCACCCCAGTGGAAAGCTGTGTAAATGAAGCTAGGCAACTATCTGCCGCAGATGTAGTTTACAGAATGAGGTAGAGCATTAGCGTGAAGGCACCCTAGGATAACTGTACATTAGAAAGTGCAATAAAATATAGCAGTGTTTGATTGTAAAGATATAAACAATGGTGGGAAATGGAATCCACTCCTTCCGTTAGCTCTCTTACCCACTTGCCTTTCACAAAATCTGTTGCATTACATCCAGGAGCTGGCATGCCAAAGTTCATCCAAAGGGTGGTCCAGTAGATAGGGCAGGAAACCAGGCTACTATATGTCACTCTGCCATCGACTCACTATGCGCTCTAGCATTTAAGTCACTTTAAGCCTAAATGTTTGGGAAAAGTCTATTTTTGACTCTCAGTATTTTCAGAGGGGAGGAGCACCTGCAACTCCCACTGACTTCCATTGGGGTCGTTGGTGTTCAGGAAAATCAGGCCGTAGGTATCTAAAGTTGGTTCAAAACATCGGGCACTTAACATTAAAGTCCACTATTGAAATCATAGATCTTAGCCTCTCTTGTGCCACAGGTTTCTATCCACTAATGATGCTTTGATATCTATGGATGAAAAGTGCTATGACATGCAAAGTATTATTCTATTCAAAGGGTTTTTTTCAGTGTGTCAGCGCTTTCCAATTAAGCCTATTGTAACCCCTGGGGAATATGGTGCAGTGGCTCTATTCCCCCAACTTTCAGGAATAGCTAGTAATCAGGCATCTCTGAATAGGAGACCAGAATGAAAACGGTAACCACACCGAACCACAGAACATATGGTAGCACTAATGCTTGAGATGTATGTGCATAACCATGCATTCCACTTTTTCTTTGCTCCTTGCATCATGTGCATTTTTTTGTCCACCTGTCTGTCTCTTCATGCATGTGGCTTGTGAGAACCCCATGGTATGTGCATGCAGGCACTGACTTAGCAACACACACATTGGTTAGACTGTAAACGGTGAGATAAGCTAACAACAGGTCAACCCCTTCCCCTGGTCATTGGTACAGGTGTATTGAGGAGGAAGAAGCCGGCTTGTTAGATTTGGAGCAGATGCCGAATTTTGGGAAGGGGCTGGATCTTCGCAAAGCAGCCGAGGAAGCATTTGAAGTTAAAGATGTGTTTAATTCCACCTTAGACTCTGAGACAATAAAACAGACTCTGTACAGGCAGGCTAAAAACCAGGTAGGTATATGACAGAACATTTTACCGAGCTTACCTCCAGCATTTAGCATGGGATTATCAAACAGCTGGGTTCCTTTAGCCAGGTCTGTGTTCTGTCCATGCTGAACTGGAATTCTGATGGTGAAGACTAACTTGTAAATCACATCTGTTTGCTACCATGTTGCAGTCCAGGAGAAATAGGAGTGGGGAGGGAATTCTTAACTCAAGTTTTATATAATCAGTTCCACGTACCATTATAACCTTGTGGAGTGAGTGCAGGTTTAGAGCTATATAGTGATGTAGGTTCATCTATCTATATCTGTCTATAGAAATGTATATAGAAATATGATAATGCAATAGTTACAAACTTTGGGCCAAATCCTCAGCTGGTATATATTGGTTTCACTGGAATAATGACAATTTACACCAGTTGAGCATCTGGCCCTTTGAAACAGCAGTAAAATATAACAGGATTTAATAATAAAAACATAAAATCTAATTCAGAATGATAGTTTCTAGACTTGCTTGGAGAACTGCATCATCTTAAGCAAATTTAGAAAATGCCACTGTTTTGTGCATTAAGCTTTAAACCTAACGCGCCTTTAAAATAAAATCCCCCCTTCTTATCAAAAGACATACCAGTTCAGGCACAGCAAAAGCTGATGCAGGCCTTCTTCCAAAACTCGAAACAAAATCCTGAAATTTGAAAGAACTTGGAAATTTTTTTTTTTTTTTTAATTAGCATGGCTCTGTGCTCGCTGGTTTTGCCATAAGCAGAAATGCCATGAGAGGCTCTGTTCTCATGAAGTTTGCATCCTGGTCCAAATAAAGCAGCAACAGATCTTATGAGGGAGCCGTTCTGTGAGATGTCCAGCCCCATTACCAGAACAAAGAGGAAACATTGAGACAAAATTCAGAGAAAGGGTCTGCAGAAAACCTGCAAACTTTTTGCCATCGACCATCTGTTCTTATCTGCTTAAAAGAGGCCACGTAGTTCAAATGCTTCTTTTAAGAATACTAGTGTAGGTTTGAGTATATTTACCTCTGCTTGGGGTTTTATTGGGGATGAGATCAGCTACTGTACTTGGAATCGTTCTGTCCTCTAAGCAACAGGAATACAATACAATTTATCTTAAAGACCACCCAAAGGTGCAACTAAATGCAGTTGCCTAATAGAGGTGGGTCTTTAATTAAAGGTCAAAGGGGATTGTGCTGGAAACCCTAAGGCTACTTTATAGTGACTGCTTAAGACTGGGGTCAGGAAGTTGGGGTGGGGGTTGCCTATTGGAAGCGTGGGTATTTTATACAGATTTGACTGCACTTAAGGGAGTATTTTGGCTATGAAGATAGCACTGCAGTTCTTTTCTAGTGAAAAAAAGAGCTCATTTATCCTTTCAACACAAGCCACTTGCATGCCTCTGTCTGTGTCCTTTTACTAATACGCTGAGTGTACTAACTATTTAGGCACAACTTGATTTTTCTTGACTGCAATGTTAGATCTGGCACATGATTTTTTTTTAAGTAATTTTGTAGTAAGTGAGATCTAAGACATGTTACATATTGTCAAATATGATATAACTTGGACAATTTAAAATTCTCTGCTCTGCATGTATTACTGCAGGCAATATGGTGGGAAAACAATATTTATCTGGTCAGACCAGCACAGAAATCTTACCTTTCTATCAGTTTTGGCTCACTGTCACTGTAGTATTGAAATGCACACATCCATGCAAACACCATAAAGCAGAATGCTCTACAGCACATACAGATGAGCATGAGATACAATGGTCAGATTGAGAACTGGATCTGAATTTGAGCTTCCTTTGGGGGAGGGGGAAGTTGTAATTGGAGTTTTGGGGCAGTTTTATTACTATTCTTTATTAAATTTGTGTTGCAGTAGTAGTTCCGGGTGCCATTGTGCTAAGCACTGTACAGACATATGCAGTAAAGCGAGCGTCCAATCTAGGGCCCCTATCCTGCAAAGATTTATACACGTACTTAACGTCACATACCGTGGGTAATTCCAGAGATTTTAACTCACAATGTGCAAAGTTCAGCACATGCATAAATCTTAGAAGGATCAGGACCCTGTTGTGACAAGATGCAAAAAATGGATGAGACAGACAAAAGTGGAGGCGGGAGAAGGGCTAGGTAGCAGCAAAGCAACCAAATTACTCTCCAGTAAGCAGTGGTCTCTGCTCAGTCATGGACTAGGCTTTGCCAGCTGGTAGTGCTGCAATAAACACACACAATTATACCACACTTACATTGCCAAACTGACACACACAGGCTCCAGCTCCCTCCAGACACAATGGAAATGCTCAGTGAATGAAATAACATGCCATGCGCAAGCTCATCTCCACGGAGTCACTCAGTCCCTTTTGTCCTGTATAGCTGAACCCCCAGTTACAATTCTCCTTTTATGAGTCAGCAATAACTTCTGAAGGCCAAAGTTTCACTGTCTTTCCCAGGTGCACCGCAAAGTTATCATGCCCAGGTGGGGGGGGGGGGGGGGGGGGGCGGGCGGGACCCCCTCACCAACGCACACTGTTCCATATGCACTTTTGAAAACTATGTGAAAAAAGGCAGCCAGAACTCCCTGGATATGTTCGGTGGGAAGAGTAATGTCCTCTAGGAGAGGGGTCTAGATGCAAGTGTCCGCATTTGTCATGAAGTGCAAGGTGCAAGGAAGGAAGTTAAGGGGTGTGTTTGAGATGCCCTTCCAAACCCACTGCGGCCTTGTAAAACTCTATGGCAAGGGCCACGTTTTTTTCCTCATGTGTGAACATAAGTATTGATTGGCAGGCGGGATCCCCAGCCCACACCAAAGTGACTGACACTGACTGTCCTGACTTTCTGGTATGTAAATAGTTAAATGACTCTCAACTTCATGTGGATTATTCCAGGACCCAGGAGTGTGTATTCACCCATTTCCCTTCCTCTGCTTCTTCCCCTCCTTTAGGCTTATGCAATGATGCTGTCCCTTTCTGAGAACGCTCCCCTTCACACTTCTTCCCAGAATTCTCTGGATGCTTGGTTGAACATGGCAGGAGCAGCCTCAGAGTCGGGGACCTTTAATCCCATCAACCATCTCTGACGGGTCGAGAAGGCACTGGTTCAGAGTCGGAGCGAGGAGGTGGTGGTGCTGTGACTGCCCTATCAGAAATTCTAGCACACAGAAGATGGATCAGAGGGCCTCAGGGAGTCGTCTGGGCTTTTGGCTGGGAGAATAAACCTGTCACATGTGACCTGCAATTCCCAGATTTGTATCTATCCACAGTCGTTCGTTTCTAATTTGTTAGAAAGAAACTCTCCAAACTGGATAGCCCTGAAGCAGCCCTAGGATTCCACCATCTCTAAGAATAGTGTAAACCATAAGTGAATTGCAATGGTGCAATCAAATACTGGCCCCTTTACAGTTACAAGACAATATAACTGAGCCAGCTGGTTTCTGCTTATAAACTAAAACTTGAAGTCATTCGACCCCTTGCCCCCCTCACACACCACATTCACTTCAGCTGAATAGCAGTCATAAGGGGGGGAAGAGATCTAGAGCTGATCCATCCCTGGTATCATTCTGAGATAGTCACCAGAGTTATACCAAGGAACGGTGAATTTGACCCATTTTACTTAACATAGCTCTTTGAAAGAGCGTGAAATTCTGCACCCCCCACAACAGCACTCATCTTTACACTGCAAAGTGTTGTTGTGAGTCTCTGTTGTGGGAAGCCACGCTCCCCGACATGCAATGTCCAAGCAGGGCTAGCTTCTGCCAAGAGCACAAATAATTGGTGCAGAAGGAGCATTGCTGGGGTTGCTCATACATGCACACAAATACATAGACAATGCCCCGGAAGCTCGACCCTAGAAATCTCCTGTGTAGTTTCTCTCCCAGAGGGTCTTTCAAATGCTCTCTTCAGTGTTGGGGAAGAACCCTCTGCCCTGTGCCCTTGTGTTGGTTTGCTGGTGGTTGCTTATGCCGAGTACCCTGCCATCATTTACCCCATAATTTTGATAATATGACTACAAAAAATCCTTGTTTTTAATAACTTTATGAGTGCAGCTCAGCTCCTCAAGCATATGGCTAAGGAAATGTATTTTCTCTCTGGATCTACAATTACTTGCAATTTTTTACGGATGATTTTAAATTGCTTTGAAGCCTCAGCTCTTTTGCTGACATAAAGCAGCCTCCAGAAATCCTGTGACATTAGTTTGTGCTATTTCTACATTGTAATAACAACCTGGTGTTCTAGCTGTGATTTTTATAGGTAAAGCTAAACCTGGACATAATTCTGAAAGGGGTCAGAAATATTATAAAGGATAACATTGGCTACTCTGACGACGTTTGTAATGTGTGTGCTGAGAAATGCCTAGATATGCTGTTACAGAATCAGGGTTGTCTGAAGGTAAGACAGGTGCATGCCACCAAGTGACTTCAAGTTGAATCAGGGGTGCCGCAAACTTGCCCATCTGAGTGCTGCATCAGCAACTCACCTAGGAGCCTCCAGATGCTGTAAGGACCCAATTCTGTACAAGCCTGACTCTAAGTTAGCAGGAGTTTTTCCACTGATTTCAATGGACTTTGGACCAGGCTCCAAACACTTAAAGCTGGGTGTACTACTTGTAGTAAGTGCTACACCTAGTAGTCAGTGGTTGCAGAGTTGGGTCAGTAGCTGACTTCAGAGAAACGTCTCACAGTGGTAAACACATCTACTAGTAAGTGTTTGCGAGATTGGGCCGCTAGTTTATATGTGCGGGAACAGACTGCAGCTGCTCTGCTGTTGAATATGAAAGAGGAGGTTCCAGCATGCAATGCTCCATCTGGAAGCAATTGCTCAGATTACAGTGGAGCATTGCATGCTGGGATTTGCAGCCCTGATGGGCCACACCTCATACTCCGGAGAAGGTCAGCTATGAGACCTCAGCTGGCCCCTGGGGCTGCACCTCCGTTTGCCACTGGGGTAGAGGGAATGAAAGGATAATTAGCAGCATCAAATAATTTTCCATAGTTCACCCAGGGAAAGACGACATCCCTCCTGCTAGTTTCTCCAAGTCACCATGTATATGTGCCGAAGGCTCTGAATCCAACAGTGATCTATACCCCCCCAGTTTCAAATGTTTGCACAAAGCTCTTGACTAGGTGTAGCCCAAGAACTGACAATGTCAAAAGAAACCAGTCTCTAAGAGTCAGATGGAACATTCCTTTCCCTGGCACGTCTGCCAATGCTAACATTACAGTACTTGCCATTCACTTGGGCTTTAAATTATTCCCATAGGGGCCAATTTAAAATAATAAAATAATTGTTTTTTTTTCCTAATGGAATTTACCTTAATCTGTATATAACTTGTAATTTTTTTTTCTAATTCTTTTCTTATTTTATTTCTTCCTTAACAGTATTTTTTGCATTGGATATCATTATTGTGAAGAAATAATGTTAATATAAGTATCTAGTGAAGGACCAAAATTGTGTAATTAAGGTTGTATGTTGTATGATTGATAACCAGGGAGTAGATTTTTTTATGTGCCAAATGACCCTAAATAATCCTATTCTTGCTGCCGATTTTCCCGACAATCATGTTTTGTTAAAGTTGAGTTTCAATTACATTTGCATGTAGGATGTGTTCTATTTATTTCTTTTATTGTTTGGAAAAAATATCACAACAAGAAAACAAAAACAAAACAAAAAACCCTTCCAACATGCCCTTAATAAAAAACAAAAGAAACAAACTAAAAAAAAAAGAGAGAGAGAAATAAAGCACCAAAAACTGTAAATAAAAACAACTGTGAAACTCCATATTGTAGCCAGGATGGCATGCAATGCAGATGTGCCATATTTTGCAGGGGAAATCAGTGCTTATTTTTATAAAGGAATGGAAACAAAATCCCATCAGTATAATTTTTGTTAACTATAAGCAATCTATGCCTTGTAAATACACCTCTACCCCGATATAACGCAACCCAATATAACACGAATTCGGATATAATGCGGTAAAACAGCGCTCCGGGGGGGCAGGGCTGCGCACTCTGGTGGATCAAAGCAAGTTCGATATAACGCGGTTTCACCTATAACGCGGGAAGATTTTTGGCTCCTGAGGACAGCATTATATCAGGGTAGAGGTGTACCTGAAATACAAATCTAGCAGTGTAGATGGGTAGCTGCAGGATAACACTGATTCAGTTGGCATTTGTAGCCATTTACAAAAGTAACTGGCATAATTACCAGAACTAAAAGGTTCTTCTAAAAATAAAATGGTATAGTACATAGCGAGGTTGTCAGCAATATTATATCACTAAAATATTCATTCTTTCGAGAAACCGACATACCCCCAAAGAACCTGCAAGGTGAAGTTTCATCCTACAAACATGCTTAATTTTAAAGTAAATCAATGGGACTATGTATGTTTTTGCAGGATTAAAGCTCAGAGGCCCACTCCTATCAACACTATCAATGATAGTGCTTACCACACACTACGCCCCACAGCAAGCACTTAAGCACATTCTTAGCCTTAAGCATAGGATCAAGTCCGTCCCTACTCAGTTAAAACAGGTAAGTCTGTGCTTTGAAGTCAATGGAGCTACTACATGCTTAAAGTTAAGCACATGCTAATGTCTCTTTCTGGATTGGAGCAAGAGTGCTCTGCACCTTGCAAGATCAAGCCCTAAGAGCAGGAGTAGGTGTTTGCAGAGTCCGATCCTAAGTTTCATCTGTAAGTAGCTGGCATGGGTTTGTGAAGAGGGGGTCAGCTTTGCTTCTCCATGTGTGGGGATAACTTGCCATGGTGACCTCATCTCCAAACCAGGGGTAAAGATCTTAGAAACAGAAATGTTATACAGGCTTTTTTGTCTTCCCTCCAGTCTGTGGAAACTGCCCCGTTATTTGTTCCATTGTTTCTTCAAAAGAACAATGTGTTAAAAGCTCTTAATTCTGCCTGACAATGAGCAATATCTGTTTACTTTCTAGGGACCAGGTTGTGCCACCATTACTGGGGCTGAGTAGCTGACTGATTTGAACAGGGCTCATTGAGGAGTACTTTACCAACCACCCTGAGTAAGGGTGACACAGTCTAGCCCTATATTAAGAAGATGAAATTTTTTTTAAATCATAAAATGATTTTTTTTCTGTTTCCTGTTACTTAAAAAACAAAAAAGACCACACTTTGTTTCCGTCCTTTTCTTCTAGCTGGTCTCTGTCCATTTAAGTATCCAGACTTCTCTAAACCAGCACTGGCTACACGTTTTAAGATTTTTTCCAAGCAAGATAAGCAAATACAATGCCTAATCAAATTAATGTTTATCCATTAGCCCCTTCTTTAATTGCACTCAAAATGTTGCGATTTGTAGCTCATATTTTTGGGGCTTTAACAAAAAAAAAATCGCTTATTTTGAAGGATGTCCCGTGAGACTTGCTTATGTCAAGAATAAATAGAGGCAAGAAAGATCCCACAGAACTGAGACTCTCCTTTAAAACTAGCCAGGGGAAGGAACTGGGGCCTCTGCTGGAGCTATGTAGCTCATGTGCACCCTACACCACTAACATATTATGCTCAGGAACCAATGCTGTTGATGTGGTACATCCAGGGGTGGAGTTAGAGTGATTTCCATAAGGCCTGGTAATTGTTTGAAATCAAGGGTACCATCCCAGAGGTGATTATAACTAAGAATTTTGTTGGAGGGGGGCTATTTATTTTACCTGTTTTCATGTCTGCAGCAGGTAGCCATATTGCCATAATAGCGGGAGGTGAGGAATGGGACCTGCTGTGTTATTTTTCATATCACCAGGTGGATCCAAGGAGGCTATTAGCAGCCTCTGGCTATGCCAAACTGTTCAGTACTGCTGAAATAAAACTATAAGCCAGAGGGACCCTTCCTTCTACTGATTGCTACTTTAAATTTAGAAATTTTATATATGAGCTAATTATAAAAGCAAAAAAAAACAAAAACCGTTCCTGCTACTCCTTTCTGTTGCTCTCTCAGATACCAGCATTAAAAATAATGCGGTTAATCACTTGGCAGGTACAGAATGTTCAAGGTGCAATGCAACTGCTGTGCTACTGAATGTGCCAGGTCCATCCAGGTAGAATGCACTTGTTTTGTTTTTGGAAGATCCAGGTATGTCCAGGTAGAATGCACCAGATTTGCTGTTAGACATACTAGGCATGTTCCTGTTGAAGACGCTGGGCTGCTGACCCTCCTGGGGCCTCGTTACAGAATGCATCTACTGCGTTGCTGAACATACCAGCTGGGTCCGACATGCCATTACGTCACTGGACGATCAGAGCCCAGCCGGCACAGCAGCATGCTAGCAGCAAACCAAACCAAAAGGGTTAAGAGCAAAACATGAGCTGAAACGCTACACTGCATTCCAGGACAAATAACAACGTTACGATTTTCTGTCTTGCTCAAAACGATTAGTGGAGCCTCTCGATTTCCCCAAAACCAGCACTTAGAAATTCAATAGTTATTGAAAACTGCTTCTCTTTTTCATTTCATACGAAGCATTGATAAAAGCACTTGCACAATGACCTATTAACATGTTTAGACTCTAAGCATCAAAGCACTGGACTGTAAGCCCTCTCTCACCCCTCCAGCCTACTTCAATCTACTGACTTACATTCAATTTTTACGTGCTGTATTTTGTGTGTGTGTATGTGTGTGTGTGGGGGGGAGGGGGAAGCATCATGGTGTCGGAACCTGCACTTTGCTGCCTGTTTAAAAACAAGCAGGGAGTGAAACAATCTGCTCAGATTTGTGTTGGTAACATGAGGGCAAAAGCTCTGCTCCTAGTTGATGGTCAGTAGTGTTTAAAGCCATGAAACTGTTTCTCTGTAGTGTTGAGTGATACTGTGATTAAAATGTTATTGCATTATTCCAATATTTTTTTCTTTATTCTGTCATTGATTCTTATTACCACTTTTGGAAAAGAACGAAAAAGAGAGAGGAAAAAAAAAAGGCAGCTTTGATTTCCGAATGTGCAATTCACGTGTGAACAAAGTAATTCTGAAAATATTTCTCAATGTATTTTACGTTCTCATCACTCTCTTCAAAAGTAAGAGATGTTTTGCCCTGATGTCATTTTCAGCCTGCAGAAGATGTAATTTAAAACATATATATATTATGCTTGCAAAAATCATAAATCTGTGCATCCTATGTCATTCCTTCTCCCATTGTTACAATACAGATTTGATTTAGGGTTTGTTTGTTTTTTTCCTTTAGAACTGTATAGTGTTTTGTTTTTTTTTAAAAAAAATCAATTGTAAATGTCTGGTTTTCATATAATGTTTAAAAAACATTGAGAAAGAGGATGGTGCTTGTTCCATATCATTCTTGATTGTATATTGCTTCTGTTATGTTTATAAGTAAACTGTGCATGACTTGTGTTTAGCAGTCATTATTGTGTCTGTTTGTGAAATTTTTATCAAAAAGAAAAAAAATTCTGTAGATGCACTTATTGTATATGTGATTAGGTTTTGCGTCCAAGGCTAGAAGCCTTGAACTGCCAAGGAAGAAAAAAAATGGTGGCAGTTATTAATTAATATGAAATCGCTTTGTTGGGAGCATAATGAAATAAATGAGACGAAGTGTAGAAAATAATTAAAAAAAGCGATTTTACAAATTTCATTTTGATGCTTGTGATAAAAGGCAAATGTATTTGTGTAGAGAAAGACCTTTAAAATAATGAATAGGAAAGCTGATTTTGAGGTTAATGCTGTAGAATAGGAATGTATACCAAATGTAATCTTTCCAATGCTACAATGAATTTATACATGAGATTGATATGCAATAAACCTGTGTGCTTTTCTAAGTAATGGCCCTGTGAGCTTTCTTGGCACAAGACAATGTACCACAAAGTGATGCCTGAAAGTGGTCCAGCATTTTCATTTTGACAGTAGAGAAATCATAATAAAGATGTTTGGGTCTAACAAACTCACCAGCAGCCCCACGAGTTTCCGTGGGAATACAGGTTTGAATAAGGGATAGGGCCCAGCTGTTTGGTTTTAGGCGTGGGGAAAGATGGGTTTGTAAAAGTTTGGGTTTGGGACTTTTACATAGTCTCAATTGTGGCAAACAGCATCTTGGATTCCCTCCACCCACCCACTCCATTGTTGTTGCTGTCTTCTAACACAGAGCAGCAACGGCTAGTCAATTCTTCTTTCCACTGTAAGGTACACATCACATGGACCTAGAGACCCAGGAGAGGTTCTCCAATGGCAAGAGGAACTCTAAAGTGCTGGCAGTATTTCTTCAGACAAGGCCAACGAGTACTGCTCTGAGGATGAGGACGAGTCTAAGCAACTCTGTGTGACAGAGCACAGATGGCATGAACTCACTTTTCAATAGTAAAGTACCTGTGGTGACCATTTGAACAGGGTGTACCCCGAGTTGGCAGGATGTTTGCATTGTAAATAAATACTGTAGAATGACCTTAATGAGCGTAACCTTTACATGGCCACATCTGAAATTCAGCAAGAGATCTTTTAAGCATAACTTCTGGATCTTTTGGAGAAGACAACTAAGGTAAAGTGGGTTCCTGATGCCCTAACCTTCCTGAGTAGGTCTTCCCAGGTCAAGAAGAGACAGCCAATGCTACTGGGTACTCGAACGTCAGACTAACGGGGGTGTCTCTTTCTTAGCAGAAAATTCTTAGTGACAGGTGAGTCTCTTACATTATAAGAGGGAGGAATTAAAATACGTGGCAAATATTTTCCCTTCAACACGATGAGCAAAGAGTTAGTAAAATATCTAGAGATGGCGGTCAGATGTTTCAGCGGGGGCGCTGGGAACAAAAATGACTTGAAAGCAGGGTCTTTGAACTAACAATGTGCATTACAAAACTGATGAATGGTCCGTGCTTCAAAAAGTCATTCATGGTGCTCAAATGACAGTATCCAGCATACAACATAATAGCACTTTCCCGGAGTTTGCCATATAAGGGTTTCAGTCTCAGACGAACTGAGTTGAAATCCTCTGCATCTCTGTGGCGGCTGGCAACCTCTCTCCTTATTAGCCCTGGAGGGGAGTAAAAAAAAAAAAAATCTATTGGCTAAGAAAGCTCCGATAATAGAGCGATTGTCAGGCAGGCTTTAGAGAGAGAACAGAGACATTTAAGAGAATATTGCTGACAAGTGGACTTTGTCGTCCAGAAAGCACTTGATTCTCACCATAAACTAGCAAGAAAAAGGCTCCATTTTTAGGGAGGGGGGAAAAATCAACAGGGGAGGAAAAAATGAAGGTCAAGGAAAGATCTGTTCCCAGCAAAATGTGTGTTATCAATTGTGGGGTGGATACATACAGTATTGCCAAGCAGGGTCAGGTTTGGCTGACTTGCTGTGCCACCTGTCCTGTGTTGATAACCTTATTTTCTTTAACATACAAAACATATCCTAATAATAAATTAAATGATGCAATCAAGGGATTTGAGATCAATATTTTGACTGTATAGGAGGATTTTATTATTATTGTTATTTTTATCGCAGTATCTAAAGGCCCAGCATAGATCAGTGCCCCACTGTGCTAGACACTGAATGGACATAGAGTAAGAGGCTGCCCCTGCCCCAGAGAACTTATGATCGAAACAAACAAGACAGATAAAAGGTGGGAGGAAGCCTGGTAGACAGGTATTCAGTTATATGTACATTTGCCTACAAATGAGTGGTGACTTCCAAAAGCAAGGGCAAGAGTCAAGAAGATTAGAGGAAGGACGGTCTTGTGATTCAGAGCTCTGGGTTAAATTCCTGCATGACTCTGGGCCCGGCTCTTAGACTTGCAATTCAGCGGGACAGTTAAACATGTGCCCTTGCTGTAAACACGAGTAGCATCACGGGGGTCCCAAGTGCTTTGCTCAGTTGGGGCCTTAATCTCCCCATGCTTCAGTTTCCCTCTGTAAAACGAGGATAATATTTTCTTTTTACCCTTTCTGAGTGAATCAAGTGTTGGTGAAAGTCCTCTACTTAGCCGCAGTAGTGAAAGTGCAAGCGTCTCTCATACCTGCCTGCTCCCGGGTGCCTACACCCTGCTGTGGAGACAACCAGCACGTTAGAGGGAGGTTAGACTCATTTGATCCTTGGCATGTCTGCTGCAACTGGGCCAGTTGGTATCCTGTACCATTGCTGACAGAAAACAATGGGGATCTGGGTTCTTTAGGCTTCCCTCCTGCAGGGAGCCAGCACAAAGCCCAGGTACCACTTAGTCTCTCAGAATAGGGCGTAAGTGGCTCAAGTGGGCTGCATGCTGGCCTCTACACAGGCTGCTTTTCACTCCTGGAACGCAAGATGCTAATAGAACGGTGTGGGCTGGAATCGTCACTAAATCTACAGTCCCACTGCTCACTACAGTGCTAGCTGTCACCTACTTCAGTGGTTCTCAAACTAGGGTGACCAGACAGCAAATGTGAAAAATTGGGACGGGGGTGGGAGGTAATAGGAGTCTATATAAGAAAAAGGCCCAAAAATCGGGACTGTCCCTATAAAATCGGAACATCTGGTCACCCTATTCTCAAACTAGGGCCGCCGCTTGTTCAGGGAAAGCCCCTGGTGGGCTGGGCCGGTTTGTTTACCTGCCGCGTCTGCAGGTTCCGCCGAACGCGGCTCCCACTGGCCGCGGTTCGCTGCTCCAGGCCAATGGGCTGCAGGAAGGGCGACCAGCACATCCCTCGGCCCGTGCCGCTTCCCGCCGCCCCCATTGGCCTGGAGCAGCGAACCGCAGCCAGTGGGAGCGGCGATCGGCCAAACCTGCGGACGCAGCAGGTAAACAAACCGTCCCGGCCGCCAGGGGCTTTTCCTGAACAAGCGGCGGCCCTAGTTTGAGAGGCACTGACCTACTTTCCACCGCTGACCTAGCCCAGGGGACAATTTGAAAATCAATCCTTTTGTTTGCCACCTGTTAGTGTGATGGGAGACTCTCTAAAGATGTCAGACCTTCTCCAAACTATCTAAACTCCATCCAAGGGGCACTCTGTCTTGTGAGATATCTGGTCCCTTCTTGCTTGTGGCTGGACTGGAAATACTATGGAAACAACTTCTCTTATGTTAGTTCAAGTGCAGAAATTAGATATATGAACAATTAGGCCTGGGCTGAGCCACACTGCCTGAAGGGTGAGCCAAACCCTGCTGAAGTTTGGGATGGTGGGAGCTGTGCTTTTGGTTTGGCCTAGTGCAAAGAAGGGAGCCAGCTGCAAAATTTGGTTCTGGATCAGAATATTTCCGCACTTAAGGCTATTCAGTGCAAGGAATCTGGACTGGGCTCATTTCTAAAAGTATTTTTTTAAGCAACACAAGTTCTAATCAATAGCTTGATCCCCCTTATCCCATGAGTAGCTTGATCTAACCTCCTCCTTGCTTTGACCCTTGGCAACAATGCTTCTGGATGCCAGCATCATAGTTCTTCTACTGGTAGAGAGATGGGCTGGAGAACCAGCCTTAGAAATGTGAACAGATGTGCCCTGTTCAGCCATCTCCCTGCCCCCAATCACCATCACCAAATAGAGTGAAGACAAAGTTTCTGCCAACAGCCTTGCTAATAGCTCACTATATCATGTTAAGGTCACTGCAAAAAGATTTCCTGGAGAGAGCCCAGCGAGGGAAGATGCCCATATGAACACTGGCGCTATGTAATAGGTCAGGAAAATAATGAAGAAAAAGATCTGCAATGAAAAGCTCAATTGTTGTGGGTACAATAACGCCCACATCAAATTCCATTGCAGTGCCATCCTCAAAGGCAAAGAAAATGCCCCTTATTACATCAGCTTGAGCCCATAGACAGCAGAGTCAAGACCCCCAGATTATTGATGTCAGCAACAAGTGATGGGGGGAACTTCTAAAGATCCTGAAACCTGCATGCTGAGGTGACCCATGCTGGAGATGCTAATGCAAATGTCCCACATCTTGTCAGTGTAGGAACTGGAGTGTATCCTCAGATCTCAGGATTTCCTTCTCCCGGCACTGGGCAAAATGAGAAGCATGGAGATTTGGGGTTTTTTTTAAAAAAGCTTTAAGTTTTTTGAATTAAAAATAGCTCCTGATTAGGGTTGGGAACAAGTTTGGGGTGAAAGTGCAGCTCAGTTCTTATATAATCCAGACCAACCAGCTCAGATGCAGAAGAAAGGGCGCAGAGAATGCTGAGAAACCAGCGACAGACGACTGCACTTGGAAAGTGTAACTGGGTTTTAGCATTTGCGGTGTTGTTGTAGCAGTGTCCATCCCAGGATATTAGAGAGACAAGGTGGGATCATATATTTTATTGGACCAACTTCTGTTGGGGAGAATGACAAGCTTCCGAGCTTCACAGAGTTCTTCCTCAGTGTCAGTGTGGTTTAGAGACAGACTCGTGATACAACCGTTATATACACAGGAGCGATGCTGTTAGGATGGCCCAGAAGGAAGGTCTGGGGGGGAAAGGAGCAGAACCAAGGCTTGGAGATGAGTAGGGTTCCAAGCTGGTTTTTCATTTCTGGCAGGCACCTTGAAGCTAGTGACACATGTCCCTGGATAAGCAGGAATTGATCCTGCTGGACTGTAAGGTTCTCTACCAGACTCAGAGTGAAACTGTAGTTAGATCGGTGCTTGTTTAAAGGGTGCGCTCACACTAGACACTCTTGTACCCATTATCCAGTAGCACTGCTTCTTACTAGTGCTACCAACAGCCCTAGCACTGGAGTATCACGGCATGGTGAGAAAACCCACTGTACCCAATCTGCAATAATGACTGCACCATGGCCAGCACTAGTGTCGCTGTGCTAGTGCTGGAAAAAGAGCCCACAATTTCCCAGCACGGGCAAGGCATCTGCTGGGGGCATAAAAGCCAGGGTACTGCTGTGCAAAATGTGCCTCCATGTGCCTGCCTTGCTTCTGAGAGGGGAATTAGTCCCAGACAGCCGGCCCATAGCTATATCACTGTGTGCCACTAGGGAGCAGTTTATCATTACATTTCAGCCTCTCCCTCTGCTCTGGGAGAAGGCATTCCGAATTCTTCATTCCTGTGACAGGGTTTTACTCCAGGGAACCTCAGAATTAAAGTCTCTTTTCCCCTCGTGGTGATTATAAGATGACCCTGATCAGAGGCAGGGTCCCAGGGCAACAGTGGCCTTTTAAGAAGGAAGAGGCTGTGCACCTGTGACTGGTCAGTTAACTCCCAAAGGAGGCCGCAGAGAGGGCAGCTGGTGTGAGAGGGAGGGAGACCGAGGGAATCAGACACCCAGGAGTGGGTGAGCTGCCTGAGACTCAGGCAGAGACCAGAAGCAACCAGGAAGAGCTGACAGGAGCTGCTTGGGGGAGGGCGGCAGGAGACCCAATAGAGAGCTGAGTTTGAATGGGAGCTGAAACAGGTCTGTTGGTGAGAACTGTTCAAAGCTGGGGACCCCGGCTGACCAGACGCCTTGGGCAATGGCCTCTGGGAAAAAGTGGAGGATCCACATTGGTTAGGGGAAGCTGAGCCTGGAAGGGAGAGGGCTGCTTGGGAGAGTGGATCCCACTGAGCAGGGGCAGGACTCACAGGCAGGGAGGCCTGGAGGAGTGAAGCACTGCAGGGAACCTTCTGGGCAGAGACTGGAGTGAAGGGCGGAGGGACAGAGGGGAGAAGGGGGCAAACCTGGGATTTGGTGGTGATGTCCCTGGAGAGGGGAATGGGGACCCGCTGTGTCTTGGGATGTTTGCTGTGAGAATTGGAGAATGGTTTTACTACAAGGCTTTTGAGGAATTGCTGCACGGGTGGGAAGGAATAAATTATGCCCAGAGATGGGCTTTTATCAGACACTGAGAAACTCTTCCTTTCTGGGTGGAAGAAAGGGGAAACTGAGGCAGGAGCCCCTGTCATGGTACAGCCTACTGCTGGAGGGTGCCCCAGGCAGGATCCATCATGACAGTTTATAAATATTTTGGGCCATCCACCAGGAGCCAGAAATATAAAATACAGCAACCTACGGAGGTGGGAGAGCACAGTCATTCAGCACACACCACAGAGACTGAGGGATCCAACAGTAGCAGAAAACCTGATAATACTGACAACTCCCTTCCCCAGACAGGCTCACTGAGCCCTGCCAGCTCCCCCCCCCCCCCCCCCTTTCTCCCCCCCCCCCCCCACACACACACACTCTTCAGGCCCTCTGTAACAACCTGGCTCTACCTGGCCAATGAGGGGCTAATGCAGAGGGATGGAAAGCCCCCTCTTTCTCCAGCTCTGGCCTTTCCCTTAACATCACCACAAAAATCTGTAGGGAAGATGCTTTGGATCCTGTATGTCAGGAGTCCCAAGTGGGATTAATGTGCACGCTGCCCGGACAAGTTCCTGGGCATGGCCTGCGTGTTAATTCACTTTACGGTATCCAAACTCCCTTACAGATTATTCCTGCCCTAGCAGGGGAAGGGAGAGCTGAGCGTGGGGCTGCTCGTGTTGAGCATACGGGCATGCAGCAGCACTAGTCCTGCAGCATCTCTGGTGGGGAGGAAGGCATTCTACTTCTGTGTGCCTGTGTCTGAGCACAGTCATCCTACAGGAGAGAGAGAGAGAGAGAGTGTGTGTTTTGCTAGCTCACACAGTGGGCCCCTTGACTAGCTCATGCTAACATTAAAGCACATAGTGGGCACAGCCTTCTGGAAAGAGTTCACGTGGGACACTGCCATGAGAAATTATTAAAAATTAGCTTCAAGGCCATCAAAGGATCCCAAGCAGGAAATGTTAACGTCAGATAAATGTGTTTCATGGAATCTGTTCCTAACCACTCATCCCCCTTACATGAATGTCCTGGCTATCTGAACCCCAGTTACCTGGTACCAGATAAACCCAAATCCTGCACGAGGATTTGCGAGTGCAGATCCCTGCCTGTGCGTTGAGTCCCACTGAAATCACTGGGGGCCACCCAGCCCACAAAGAAACCTTTTCTGACTATTTATTTACCCACATTAACATGTTTTTAGTGGCTGATACTAGGATATTGGCTACCTTGAAATCTACAAACACAGCTCTTCTCAGCAAAAGGTTCTAGCCAGCAAAGCAGCTGCTCCATTACCTTAGCTGGGAGGCAACCCAGTGCACTCAACTAGCTGCTATTTCACCGTAATGAAGTGTTGGAAATAATTACATGCCTCAAGCATGGGTAGGAGCATATTATACGACATGTGCCCGTGCGCATATGCACAGACATGTGACTGTAACGAGCCAGTGCAATGACACCTTTGAAGTACTAGCTCCATTTAGTCCTATTTTACTCCAGACTAAGAGCCTGAGCCAGCAAACACACACACAGGGAGTCCACGGGCCTACTCCCATGCTTCAGGTTAATTCGTCCGTAAGGATCAAGGCCCCCAGGTAGGTTCACCAAGAACTTTACCTCACGCCCTGGGGAAACCAAGTGTCAGGACACTGTAATAAAATTGGGCTGATGGCCTAAATACGCAGCACCTGTGGTGTCTGCAATACAACCCTTGGAACGGCAGAGGGCAGCCTTACACAGCTCCTGCCTGCTGCCTGCAGGTACTTGAACCAGCTCTGCCTTGAGACAAAACTCCTGAAATCTGATACTCCCCTGCCCTGGGCCTAGCTTTGTCCTTCAGCTCTGTGCAAAGCAGGGCCCCACTGCACCCAGATGGCAATTCTCCATTCCCTCCTAGCAGTGCTAATGATTTACACGCACCAGCACACGTGCAGATCAGGGCACTGGGAATCGGGCTCATATAGTACCCTACACCACAGCTGCTAGCGATGAGAGCAAACCTTGATTTAATATCACACACCATTCAATCCCTTTTGATATGGGCATCTGAAGCCTGAACACTGACCCATTTTTTAAATTGCCCGACCCAAGGCAAAGCTGCTGCCTTTATGTCCACAAGGGGCAAGGTCGTGTTCTTCCCCCCACGCTCACAAGCGGCTTACCTGATTTTGCTGGAATGTCTTCTTCTCTTCTTCCAAAATCATATTTTAGAAACAAATGGCAGAACTTCTTTAGTGAGTGAGCGCTTTGCTCTTGAGCGTGTTCTTGGGTCACTTCAGTACGCTGCAGCCCTGTTGGGAAGGGAAGCGAAGACAGAGAAGGCCAGTGCTGGCGTAAGAGGCTTGTTCCCTGGATGCTGCCAGGGGTAAACTGTAGAGTCAACCCCAGCCACTCAAAAATCACAAGATTGGCTTAAAAATCATGAGATTTTTTTAAATACATTTGTCTTTGCCGTCTGGTTTCTGAGCTTTCAGGGCCCCTTGCTTCACCTTTTCTGGCTTTTTTCAGCCACTGTGAGAGCGAGAGAGTTACTTTGGGGAAAGAGAAAAAAAAACCCAAACAAACCTAAAGCTGAGATTCTGGTGTCCAGCAGCGCCGGCTACGTTCACCAGCCACCAGCTCTACCAACCCCTCGGCCTCCATCCCCAGCTCATCTCCCTTTCGGTAGCACCCTGGGGCTCCAGTATTCTTGCCAGTAAGTTAAAGAAGTATGGATTGGATGAATGGACTATAAAGTGGATAGAAAGCTGGCTAGATTGTTAGGCTCAACTGGTAGTGATCAACGGCTCGATGTCTAGTTGGCAGCCAGTATCAAGCGGAGTGCCCCAGGGGTCGATCCTGGGGTCGGTTTTGTTCAATATCTTAATGATCTGGATGATGGGATGGATTTCACCCTCAGCAAGTTCACAGATGACACTAAGCTGGGAGGAGAGGTAGATACGCGGGAGGATAGGGATAGGGTCCGGAGTGACCTAGACAAATTGGAGGATGGGGACAAAAGAAATCGGATGAGGTTCAACAAGGATAAGTGCAGAGTCCTGCACTTAGGACAGAAGAATCCCATGCACCGCTAGAGGCTGGGGACCGACTGGCTAAGCAGCAGTTCTGCAGAAAAGGACCTGGGGATTACAGTGGATGAGAAGCTGGATATGAGTTAAAAGTGTGCCCTTGTTAGGGTGACCAGATGAGATGAAGAAAATATCGGGACACCGGGGGGGGGGGGTAGGAAACAAAAACAAAAACGAGTGCTGCCGGCCGAACAAAATATCAGGACAAACAGCTAAAAATCATGACGGTTCCGATTTTATCGGGAAGTCTGGTCACCCTAGCCCTTGTGGCCAAGAAGGCTAATGGCATACCGGGCTGTATTAGTAGGGGCATTGCCAGCAGATTGAGGGAAGTGATTATTCCCCTCTATTCAGCACTGGTGAGACCACATCTGGAGTATTGTGTCCAGTTTTGGACACAATACTACAGAAGGGATGTGCGGACAAAGTGGAGAGAGTCCAGCGGATGGCAATGATTAGGGGGCTGGAGCACATGACTTATGAGGAGAGGCTGGGAGAACTGGGCTTATTTAGTCTGCAGAAGAGTGAGGGGGGGATTTGATAGTAGTAGCCTTCAACTACCTGAAAGGGAGTTCCAAAGAGGATGGAGCTCGGCTGTTCTCAGTGGTGGCAGATGACAGAACAAGGAGCAATGGTCTCAAGTTGCAGTGGGGGAGGTTTAGGTTGGATATTAGGAAACACTATTTCACGAGGAGGGTGGTGAAGCACTGGAATGGGTTACCTAGGGAGGTGGTGGAATCTCCATCCTTAGAGGTTTTTAAGGTCAGGCTTGACAAAGCCCTGGCTGGGATGATTTAGTTGGGGATTGGTCCTGCTTTGAGCAGGGGTTTGGACTAGATGACCTCCTGAGGTCTCTTCCCACCCTAATCTTCTATGATTCTAGGGCAGGGCTGCGCAAGCTACGGCCTGGGGGCCACATCCAGCCCACCAGATGTTTTAATCCGGCCCTTGAGCTCCAGCCAGGGAGCAGGGTCGGGGGCTTGTCCCGCTCCGTGTGGCTCCCAGAAGCAGCGGCATGTCCCCCCTCCGGCTCCTACACATAGGGGCAGCCAAGGGGCTCCACATGCTGCCTACACCTGAAAGTCCCGCCCCGAAATGCCACCCCCCACAGAGGCGGCAGAAGGTTCCGCTGCCGAAATACCGCCGCGGTCGCCACCCCCCAAATTGTAGTGCCCTAGGCAACCGCCTAGGTCGCCTAATGGGTTGCGCCAGCCCTGACTGCAGGGGCACTGCCTGCAGACAGGGCGGCGTGCAAAGCTGCCTGGCCATGCTGCCGCATAGAAGCCAGAGGGGGGACACGCTGCTGCTGTTTCTGGGAGCTGCTTGAGATAAGCACTGCTCAGAGCCTGCACCCCTGATCTCTGCCTGCACCCCAACCACCTGCCCCAACCCCCCTCCTGTCCTCTGAACCCAGCCAGAGCACCCTCCTGCACCCCAACCCCTCATCCCCAGGTTCACCCCATAGCCCTCACCCCCACCCCAGTGCCCCCTCCCACACCCTGAACTAATTTCTGGCCCCATTCCAGAGCCTATACCCCCAACTGGAGCCCTCACTGCCTCCTGCACCCCAACCCCCAATTTCATGAACATTCATGGCCTGCCATACAGTTTCCAGACCCAGATGTGGCCCTCGGGCCAAAAAGTTTGCCCACCCCCGGTCTAGAGCGATTCACGGGCGCTGACCGCCCAAGGGAGGAAAGCCAAGGACGCGCAGCGCCGGACACAGGACAGACCCAGTTGCCGCGTGACCCCTGGCCAGGGCAATTCCCCGCTGCGCGCCCAGGCCGGGGCTGCCCCAGCGGCGGGGACGGGCCCAGGTGGCCGGCCCCACCCCCGGGACAAGCGGCCTGGGCGGGCCGTGCGGGGGTGGGGCTCGGCGGGCCGGGCGCGTCTCGCTGCCTCCGCTTGCAGCCGGCGGAGCTCGGCCCGGGACACGCACCTGCCGTCGCTACAC